>NC_022011.1:18380952-18403471 GCF_000317375.1 Microtus ochrogaster | reverse complement strand
GGAGGAGAAGAAGAAGAAGAAGAAGAAGAAGAAGAAGAAGAAGAAGAAGAAGAAGAAGAAGAAGAAGAAGAAGAAGAAGAAGAAGACACTAGTCGTATTGCAAGAGAGATCTCTCTTGCTAAAACAAATGGTAGGTTAAGTTCGGGAACAAACAGAATTTTTTTGTGTACTTTCAAAATATCTCCACAGATATACATTCATTATAATTGGTTTACAGTAGATAAAAATGAGAAGAACCAGTGACCCAGGGTTAAGGTCATCAGGATAAAATATATTAATTTCATGCATACCTAATATGATTCACTAAAATGGCTTATGACACATTTGCCAGAATATGCAGCCTCAGTATTAACATGGAGAAAATATGAGGAAAATCCAAATTGGTGATCATTCTATAACTTAACTGGCCAATAATCTTCAAAAGTATCTAGGTCACAAAAGAGTGAAAACCTGTCAAAATAAAAGGATCCAAAGTGACTATCTTTGTAATGAGGCTGAAATCTAATAATCTCAAAAAAAAAAGTGTAGGGCTGGAGAGATGGCTCAGAGGTTAAGAGCATTGCCTGCTCTTCCAAAGGTCCTGAGTTCAATTCCCAACAACCACATGGTGGCTCACAAACATCTGTAATGAGGTCTGGTGCCCTCTTCTGGCCTTCAGGCATACACGCAGACAGAATATTGTATACATAATAAATAAATAAATATTTTTTTAAAAAAGTATATATGCTCCTATTTTCTCGCTACAGTAGACAACCGCTACCTAGCTAAACAGATAATGCGAATCGTCCGAATCTGTAGTAAGGTCAGGTGTTCATGTTCAAAGACATTCAGAAAACGTGTTGTGATCTCCTGGCAAGGCCACTGTGTGAATTAACTGTTATTATATACTTAGAACAATGTGTGGCATTTAGAAGCTTCCAGAAAAGTACAAATATCACGTGTATTATGTGGAAGATGCCAGGAATGTCAGTCTAGTTGGCTTGTGAAAGAATGTGATTTTTCCACAGGCAGAAAACAGGCTTCCCAGAAGGAAAGCCTCAAAGGAAGGAGGCGGGCCTTTCCTCCTTATTGACCAGGGATCACGGCAACAAAGATCGGCGGCATCGCGTCCTTCCAAAACCCAAATTTTGACGTATGGCCTGAGAATAATGATGACGGCAGCAGGAACCTGAGCATGTGACCCGCTTCCACACACGGTCTCCTATGCCGAGCATGAAGAGGAGGGGCAGAATGTGAAAGCAAAGAAAAATGGCTCAAGTCAAAAAAGGAAGGGGACATTTAAGAGAATGTCATATATGGATGTCAAAGACTTGTCCAGAATATACAAAATGTGCGGTCCTCTATGCACGTCAGAATTTGTTTTATTTTAAGTGTCTACATGCTTATATGATATTTTTTACCACGGGCATGTAGTGTGAACAGAGGCAGGAAGAGGGCATTGAACCCCTGGAGCTTGAGCTACCATGTACATTCTGAGAATGGAACCCAGGTCCCCTACAGTGCTCTTAACTGCTGAGCAATCTCTCTAGAAGCCAGTCCAGTCTACATTCTAAAGCTAAGGGTGGTGCTAGACACAGGGTGGGTTGCTAGGGAGGTCTCGCCAAGAGGATCACAACAAGGGTTACTTTGTCCATCTGCATTAAATCCAATAGCAAGAAACGGGGAGGGAGGTAATGATTACTTAAACAAGATTTTAAAAAAACTGCTCTCTCACTTGCCCTGGTGGCAAGCACAGGGGAGAAACGGCAGGATGACCAACCCAGGCCCAGAACCAGGGTTGTGACTTAGTCCACCCCAATATCCACCCCATCTGTGATCTGCTGGAGCAAATGAAGGGACCCGTTCTGCAGACCAAAGCTGCAGGATCTCCACGACACAGGGCAGCAACAAGATACCCAAGAAGAGTCCCAGTGAGGGCCCAGCATTGATAGTGTAGCAGAAACCAGAGGCCTCGAACCACACCAATGACTCTTTGCAACGAACACTCACAAGTAAAGACACATGGGCAAAAGAGTCTATGATGTGACTCGCTGCGCCACACTGCAGCTTCCATGATGGGATTTTTAATTTTTCCGCTTAAACTTTGTTTCATTTGTGGGGAGGGCTGGTTTTCAGGGTCAGAGGGCAGATGTGAAGGGTTGGGGAGATGAGCAAACAGGATCAACATGTACATTGTGAAAGACACACAGAAAGAATAAGAAGAAAGTTAAAAAAAGACAAACTTCTCACTGTCAGGGCTGATGTGGTCATTTCACATCATTAGGGACCTGGGCTCCTTCCGTGTCCGTGAGCAACTCTTTGTGTTCTAGACGGCTGATGGAGAGGCAGGCACTGAGTCAGCAGCACAGGTGACTGGGAAGGAGAGAAGAATCCGAGCTGTGCACTGCCTCTCCAAGATGTCCTGGACGTCCCCGTCAGGCTCACCTTCTGTTAGCCAAAACTTAAACACAGAGCGGTACCTATCCAGAGGACGGGCGGGAGATGAGGTTCTAGTACACAGACATTTAATAATGTTGGGGTTCGGTATTACTAAGGAAGATAAAAGAGGGAGTGTTGGACCAGGCAGTTAGCAACACCTGTGAAGGGTACCAAAAGAAGCAGCCCCAGGGAGGTTTAACCCAGGACAAAGAGTTTGACAGTGTCTGGGGTGCTTGTCTTTTGCTTCAGACCCCTGCTTTCTTCCTCCAGCCCAAAGTGTCTTTCTGGAGGGAGCCACTGGGCTTTGGTATCAGAGTCCTCTTCCATACATTACACTGCAGGACCTCACACCCTAGCAGAACCAAGTCCTGCATCATCCAATCCTGTGGCTCCGCCCTCTCCCCAGCAGACACGCCCTCCAAGACCAAGAATTTCCTCCTTTAGAACTGGGTTTAGATCGGAAAAAAGGAGTTCTCTTCGTGCTAGGCTCTACATACCATGGCTGCTTCCATACTGGGCAGAAAAAAAAAATTGCACAAGGGGGTATCTCGGTCCATTTATGGTGGTCACATATTTTGAAAAATCAAGAGAGCTTTGGAGAAAAAAATAAAACCCAGTGTGAATACTTTGATCTGAGTTTAAGTAAATCTAATTCTGATTACTCTCTGAAGTTGGTTTTCACTTCCTATTAAATAACACCCCTTTCTCCAGAAATCCAGAAATACATTCTAATTGGGGGAAAGTAAGTCTTTGGTCTATTCTATCCAAGTCAAAAAAGAAGAATGAGCCTACATAGTCGTGCAAGCCTGTAATGCGAGCACTCAGGAGGAAGAGGCTGGGTGACTGACGTTCATGGCCAGCCTGGAGGACATAGAGAGTTCAATGTCTGCCTGATACAAACTTGTGTTTCCCTGACCTTGTTCAACTGTTGCCTTTTTCCTTCCTCCCCCAAAACTAAACAATGGTCCTCTGAGCTAAGAAACACAACGGATAAGTAGATGGGGGCAAAGACAGGCAATTGGGTCCTAGCAAAAGATATAAGTTAAGGCAAATGTGGGGGGGGGGGAACAATGGATTCTAACAAAAGCTCAGCGCTTTGATCTAAGAGTCTAGATTCTGTAGACATGCAAAGCAAAACACAGGATTTGGGTAGGGCAACTGTGAGAGGAGGAGATGAGGGGGAAACGTCTATGTGCATATACATCAAAGTCATAGAGGGTGACCCCCAAGAGAGAGAGGACCAACTCAAAACCTGTAGGAAAGGAAGGTATAGTGTATTAATTATTACAGATATTAATAATACAAAGATATTACAGCACATACTACCCTATGGCCATGGACCAGAAGTCACCCATGATTTCAGGATCTGAGAATCTAGGCACACTCTAAAGAGACTTTAAAAGGGTTTTTGAAATAACCTAATTTTTTTCTTTGTTTAGTTTTTCGAGACAGGGTTTCTCTGTACTTTGGAACCTGTCCTGGAACTCACTCTTGTAGACAAGGCTGGCACCAAACTTAGAGATCTGCCTGCCTCTGCCTCCCAAGAGCTGGGATTAAAGGCGTGCGCCACCACTGCCCGGCTTTGTTTTTGACCTGATAATAATGACACTTTCTTAGAAACAACTGAAGCTATGTTTCTGTTATGTAGTAGAACGGGATCATAATAAAGAGACTGACTTGTGTGTGTGTGTGTGCGTGTGTGTGTGTGTGTGTGTGTGTGTGTGTGTGTGTGTGCATGATCTTGCTTGTATACATATGTGTATATACATGCATGCCATGGCATGCATGTGGAGGTCAGAGGGCAACTTTTGGGAGTTCTGATCTCACCTTCCACTTGTAGAAATGGGGTTTCTATTCTTTCTACCACGTAACATACTCCAGGCTAGCCGGCCCAGAAACTTCCAGGCAATCCTCCTGCCTCTGCCTCTCACATAACCATAGAGTGCTGGGATTGCAGATGCCTGCTGATATGTGCGGCTGTTTTCTTTCTGAACACAGATCCCAGGGATCAAACTCCAGTCATCGGGCTTGCATGGCAACTGCTTTGCCCACCAGTCCATCCCCATGGGGCTCTAAGTTTTTATTTAGACTATTAATCTTCATTTTTTTTTCCTGGGCACAGCTGTCACGGAGAAAAATACTATTTGAAAAACAGACGGCAATACTTTGAAAACAAGAAAAAAGTTCCCAGACGAGGCCTGAAGAAGTGATGAACTCAACAGAGATGCAAGAAACAAAGATGTGGAAACTGGGACTTGAAAAGAGGCGACATTAACCAAGTCTTAGACCCAAAAGAGCAGTTAGCAATCAGGATCTACTATCTTACCCCCTCTGGGGTGAGGTTGCTTCTACATGAAATGCTTGCACCCTCCTAAGAGACTGGGATGGATGGTTCCAGATTGTCAGTTATGAAGCAGGGAACCTCCCTCTATGCCTTCTCTTTTACCCATCTGGCAAACATTACTGTCCAGTACCTTGGAGATGTATCATGAAACCCTTCTTTTTTCAACTGTGAGCACTTCCAAGTTGTCCCCCACTGTTATTGCTAATGACTCACAGGAGTCCTTTTCTTCCTTGAGGAACAAAACCCTGTTATTGTTTTCTCTTGCTTTTTACTTGCTACAGTCCAGAACCAGTCAGTTATCCTCCCTCTGAGTTACCTCCCTTGCTACAGTCCAGTATATTTCATGGGAATAATGGACAGACACCTTCTAATTTTCCTTTGAAATATTCTTTGAAACCATCACAGTCTAGAAAATTATTTTTGTGGGGTTTTTTTTGTCACCTTTTAAATAAGATTCGATTTGAGAATCATCAGCTGATGACCCAGCAGACGTTCCTGAAGAGAAATGTCATTCTCAAGGACATATTTTTAGTGTGTGATGCTCAGACTGAGCTTATCGCCCTTACCAAATAAAGATGTTTGTCGAGGTAGAACAGCAAAGGGAAGTTGAGAGCTATGACAGAGCAAGAAGGTCGCTTACTACAGCCCCTTCACCTCCAGAGGCAGAGATGGGAGCTCAATGAGATGAGCCTCCCCCTGGGACAGAATCCACATGATTTTGAACTAGGTTTCAAAGCTTTGGTAGCTCAGAGCCCTGTTGACTACTCTTTGATGCCGAGTTACTTTTAATCTTTTTGACTTGCCTTGTGTGGAAATTACTTATGCTGTCCATTATTATTCCCTTTAGAGAACAAAGGAAGTAAGGAGTGATCATGAGGTTTGTGTTGGACCAATGAAATGTGAGCGGAAGTGAAGTGTTTCACTTCTTCTTTATGAACTAGAATGTACTTCCTCAGGTTCCCTGTCTGCCACCATGGCAACAGACCAGGTACCAGATAATAGAGGTTCCACTAGAGGAAGACAATAAGGAGCTGAGGAAGGAGAGTGTGGGGCAGAGCTCCAGAGGGTTCACAAAGGACGTGTAGCCTGAGTGGAAAGTAATCCTTCCCAGTTTTAAGCCGCTGGGATTGGGGTAGGGGGTGGCGGGAGAACTGGTATGAAATCGCCCAACCTTGCCCTACTCAACCAGGTAAGGCTGAGTGATGCCATCATTCCCATGATGCAAATCTGTGCATGAAGATGTAAGAGGGTCTAGAACACAGAAAATCAGAATGCAGCTCCATAAGGCATTCCAAACTCCACACATCACAACCATTCTTTCTTCTTGGCTTATATGAGGGATGGGGGATGTAGCTTAGTACAAAGAATGAGTATTTGGTGGCCTCTCATTTTTGGAACCATTCTGCAGGTAAGTGCTTGGTGGGAATCCCCTCGGCCCTACAGTTAAGCCCGTAATGAATTAGATTATTTTAGGAAGGTCAATGCATTATGACCTCAAACGCATCATCCTGTAGTTACGTCCCATCACCTGTGCAGCCATCTTTAGTTTCGCTGGAAGCTTTTTAATCTAGATCATTCTCAGCCCTTTACAAGATCTCTAACTTTATAATCCCCACCGTGGCAAGTTGATGCCTTAAAAAAAAAAGTCACGTTACTGGACATTTTAAATTCACAGTGATAAAATGAACAGGTGAGCTTCATGGACTAGCAAGAGAGCTTGTGTGTCCTTGGGTAAGCCATTTCACATCTCTGGGCCTCAGTTTCTGCCTCTGTGTGATGGGGATAAGAGTCATCTTGCCCCCACCCAGAGTTATTATGGAAATAGGTCACATACAAATAATGATCCTGCCTGGATCATTAAAAAAGCTAAATAAGTCTTAACTGTATCTGACCTGCAGAATACACAGAAGTTTAGAAAGGAAGCGAGACCCTTTTCTTCCCTAGAAGAGCAAATTCAGCAAACTCTTTCGTCCTGCACATGGTGGTTTTCAGGGAAAGACGTAGACTACAGCTCTGCCTCCCTCACAGAGGTCTGAACGCATGTGGAGACGCAGATGGGTAGAGAAGCCGGTGTTGTTAACGGTTTAGGAGACTTTTCCAGCTCCCCAGCTGAGGGCATCCATCCAGCTGGGAAAATCCTTAAAGGGCTGGACTCGTTTATACTTTTTTCCATCTTAAACACTTGGACTTTTTCAGGTTTATAACAAAGCTCACAAAAATGCTAAAGCTTAAAGGAGAATTGCGAACTGCCAAGGGACTGAAGGATGAGGTAAGGCTCCCAGCTCCTACCTATGTGAAGGTGAACCTTTGTGGAAAGGGATCTCTTGCAAGCTCCTACCTATGTGAAGGTGAACCTTTGTGGAAAGGGATCTCTTGCAAGCTCCATGCCGCCAAATTCCAGGTATACCCATCATAAAATACCACGGACAGAGCAAGCCACAGACCATAGATTTAAGGGCTCAGATTTAAGCCTCAGCAGCTCTGGGCCCACATCTAACAACAGAGTAACCTGGACTGTGCTGCCCACTCTCTCTGAGCCTCCTTCGCCTCGCCTTAGAAGTATACATGATGAGCGGGATTTCAGATGCTTGCTAGGTAGCTACCAGGCACTGGGTGTAAAAGCACCTAATAGACATTTTTTTTATAGTTGCCAACATCTCTTTTTATCTAGTAGGATGTCGAAATGGAGTTTTCTGCTTTGTGTGGTTAAAGAGTTGGCCAAATTCTATGTATTAATTCCTTCATTGTTCCACAAAGGATGGAAAAGGTCCAATGGGGATAAGTGTAGAGATGTCTCACATTGGCATGGGCTCCTGCCAAGAAGTAAGCTGCTCCTAATCCAAACATTTATGCTGCATTCCTGCTGGGTTACTACTGCCATTCGGGACCTGCTGCTAGTTCTCCTGGGAACAAGGGTCTGGTGTGAACTTTCTAGGCTATTTTTTTTTTTGAATTTAACGTATGTCTTTGGAACACCTTCAATGTGCCAGGCATTGTTCTAGGAGCTGGAGGTTCGAAAAGCAAATGAAATAGAGATCTCTGTTCTCCTGGAGCCTACCCTCTATCAGACTAGCCCCTCAGGACATGATGGCCCAAAGTATGAAGGAATTCCTGACGTGCCAACAAAAAGCAACTCACATTTCACAGGTAGCCAATCTCTGCCATATACCATGTGTATCCTAAAGTACCTACTTGCATGTGTGCCAGCGTCACTGGATTTAACATGTCCATATTATTTGCTATGCGAGCAGAGCTATTTCTAAAATTTCTAAAATTTGAATGACTTTCCATTAATTCCCATCCAAAGTAATACAAAAACTGCAATGTTTATATAAAATTAAACTTGAGATTCTGGTCAGCAATATCCATATTAGTGTTTGGAATTACTGTTAATAAGTGTAAACTCAATTATCACAAGTAAAATGTAAAAATTCCTGAGGCAACATTAGTTTTTATGGCTTTGATTTCATAAAGTATCATTACATTTTTCTATTTATAGGGGCAAGGTGGAGGTCAGAAAACAACTTCCACCTCGTGGGTCTCTGATCTCCCATTCAGTTCCCGAGGTTTGGGGGGCCAGCGTCGTAACCTGCTGAGAAATCTCAGCCCCAGCTTTCGGCTTCCTAAAGCACAACGCTCACCATAGATTGGTATCTGTGCAGGGGTTGTAGGATTGCGAGGGTTAAATGTGGCTTTCCACTATTTGTAGAAGATTTGTCTTCATCCTTAGAGAATTTGTCACAGACGATTACCCAAGTCACCATTTGACGCCAAAGCTAGCCTAGAAATTACAACCCCAGTTTTTCAAAGCCACCTTGTTCAAGTCCCCAAACCGCCAGAATGCCACCATTTTGAATCTTAGATACTCTTTTCTCTCAAGTGCTGCTGAGTCATAAGCTTAAGTCTGACACAGCTCAACCTGAGAATAGACATGAATCTGTTTGTCAGTCCTTTAAAACTCAGAGCCACATGCAATCCCCCTCTTAAGACACGTGTTTGAGGAGCTCTGCTAATTAACCAATGGCTTGCTTAACCCATGCAGAACTCACTCTCATTGAATAGCTTATTTTCCAGAGTCATGGAAGCAACTGCAGTATTGGCATTTACTATTTTACCTGTGGGTTGGTAGCTTGGCCAACGTCATGTGCTTCCGGGCAGAGTAGCCAGGTTGGAATCTTACATAAGTAAAACTGGGTATCTGAGTCCCCGGTTTATGGAGATGAAACCTCTCCTAGCAACAGAGGTTTGTTATTTCAGACATCACTAACAACTTCAGATCCATGATGAGATCAGATGATACCCAAGAATCAGCACTACAGCTCTTGGTCTGTCTCCTACCCCAGTACTGCTGACAGAGCTGTGATTGACGAAATGTCGGAATAAATCCATACCTAATGCATATTGATACTCTAAAGGCATCTGCCTGGAAATTCATTCTACAGAAAGGACCTGGGATTATAAATAGTTCACAGCTAGTGTTTGGTAGAAGATATTATAAATTAGATCTACTAGGACCCCAGGAACACTCGCCTTTCTAGAGTTTCTGAGCACAGCCACTTCGTACAACTAACTGCATTTAAAATGGTTGCTGGGGAGCATCTCATTGTTCTTCACGAGCCTTTGCTCCTGCTCTGATACCTCAAGACCTCTGTGATTTGCTGTTTAGGAATGAATGAACCGTTACATTTTTATTTTAGCAAATTTCATCTGACATCTAGCAAAACACATTTGCTATTCAGCTGGTTTAAGGAACTGCAAAGGAAGGCGATTTCTCCCAAGCCTCTTGTTTTATGAATGAAGACATTTCCTTAGATACCCCAAGCTGATCCTAAATATCCAAATAACATAACGCTGAAGGCCTGCTCTGAATTCCTGGGAGTAGATAGGAAGGGGGTAACATTAGGCTTTCTACTCAGAGGGTAGTCCAACCTCTAGAGAGTGGATGATTTCACTAGCATGAGAAAGTGCATTAAACTGTTAACTTGGGGAAGCTCAAGTTGGGTCTCATCAGCTTTGTAGTATGGAGCCCTCGGTGGATGTGGCTCCATTCCAAGCAACCCTAGGACATGGTCCTCACCTTAAGATCAAAATCAGCATCAAGATGAAGGTGCAGAGCGTTCTCAGACCCTCCTGTAGGGCAAGTGTGGCATTGGCGCCTAATTCACAGATGATAGAAGTGATTTTGTAGCCAGAGCCAAGGGACCCTGAGCATCCCCTGTGAGTTTCCATACCATCCCTTGCAGCACGACCATGAGAAAGGCCTCTACGGTGCCAGGGTAAAGCAGCTGGTCTCTCACTGGGACCGTGCGTCTTGTTTTCAAGTTTAAAAAAAAAAAAGTGTCTGCATGCCAATTTTTAAAACCACCTTCTGCACACATTCTCTTAAGAGAGTCCCTGGTAATTGTCTTAATGGTAATCACAGGCCTGGGGCAGTTGGCGTCCAGTGTGATTTTTCTGAAAGTGAGGAGTGAGGGACAGGAGCTAGAAAGGGGGAGGGAGAGGTTTTGAGATAATGAAATCCTTTTAATGACAAAGCCGAGCCGTTAACCTAATTAAACTATAAAGTGATGGGGGGGGCTGCAGGTACTAAATGGAAATGGAGAAGTGAGTCAGCTGAGCTGGAAGGCTTCTGGGAACACTCTGGATTCCGGGTACCCTGACACTGTGGTTCCAGCTCCCACACTGTCCTCTGGCCCACCTTGGCCTTGCTCAAAGGTCTTCCGAATGGACCAGTCCGCTAACGCCTGATTTACTGTGTCCATCTCAGGCCTCTAGTTCCCACGGGAGTGTGTGCTGTGTAGTTCATGTATTCCAGAAGCCGCTGCGTCAGTGTGGTAGGGTGGCACATGGGTGGCTCCATGGGTGATCCGCTGACCCTCCTCCTAACCAGATGTGAGGCTTTGGAAAGGCTGCTCAGAGCCATGTCCCATTGCGGTGTCCCCTCCCCTGAATTCCTCTGGAAACAGTTGCTTTAAGGCCACTGGGGTCACCAGAGGGTTGGGAGTGCTTGGTTGCTCACATCCCATGGTTCAGTCCTTGGCCACTGTATCACTGGTGTAGAGTTTGAGAACTCAACTCTCATTCCCACCAATCAAGATCAACTCTGAGATGTAATCATGCCCTGCATTGTCCTATAGGATCGGGCTAACATCAGCCAAAGGCCTTCTGTGTAAATGTCCCCTTTAAGAGTTTCTTCCCCTTCTCTCTTTGGCTTCCCAGCCCCACCCCCTTAACCAGTTTGCTGGTTCACATGGGAGCTGGGAACCTTTCTTTCTTCTTCTTCCTTCTTTCCTCTAAAGCAATGCAGGCATAGGAAGGAAGCTTTCAGGGGTGCCGAATGCTCCCTGCTAAATTCTTCTCACATTACCACCACCCACGCTGGAAACCGGCATCATGAGGGGGTAGAGAGCCCACCCGCTTGCCATCGCTTTGTACCCAACCCCCCTCCCCACCCAGTCGCTTCTCTCTGCACACTTTGTTTTGATCCAAGTCACTACTCTCCATTCTGATCTAGCAACAATTAGCTAACCCTTCTAACTCCTAATCAAAGTCAGGGGATCTTACTGATCAGGCCAGGCCTTTCTCTTTTGCTCCCAATGGTAAGCCTTGTAAAGAAAAGCACTGGGTTAATAGGCGGGGGTGGGGGGTGGGGGGGGCGGTGGTTAATGAATAAAGAGAAAGTTGAGAGGCTTCAGAATCCCTCATCAGCTCCATCGCTGATTCACTGTGGTCTTGACAAGTTCATTTGACATCTCGATATGTTTATTTCATCAGTGGCAGACCATTAATATTTATAGACAGTTCTCCGGGTATCTGGAACCATTCTAGGCCCTGACTTCCTCTTGAAAAACAAGGGAATTGTCTGATGCCCCCACAGCAGCGTGGTGAAGATTAATTAATATAAATAAGTAATCGTCTGACTAATGCAGGGCACTCAGACACCTCATCAATGGATCCTGTGTAAATGTTACCTGAGATGAGTAATATCAGCAGAGATGCGGCAGCGAGCGGATTCGCAGCAAATTCAGCTCCCCGTCAACCTGCTAAGTGAAGGAAGCAAGTGTTTCCTCAGTCGCTCCTAACTGATGATTTTGTTTTTTCTGGCTGCCTAGGCCGGGGAGAGAGACAGAGAAGTGAACAACCTGAACAGCAAGCTCTTGAGCCTGCAGCTCGACATCAAGAATCTCCATGACGTCTGCAAGAGACAAGGGAAGACCTTGCAAGAGAACCAGCTGTGTGTGGAGGAGGCCCTGATGAACAAGAGCCACGTAAGGCACTGGGCAGCAGCTGCCTGCCTCGCCCCTCCTGACTACCCTAGCTTCTTTTGATGGGAACTAAAGAGAGTTCTCCTGTGGCTTACTCAGAGTACTGAATTACCAAGCAGGGAGGGAACTAATCATACCACACGTGGTCTGACATAATTCCTAGCTTTGGGGCTTTTCAACCTAGCTATTTCCAGCATTATCATGATATTGGATATTATCTTTCTCCTTATCTGGATTTAGCTCATCCTGAAAATACTAGATCACAGTGATATAAGGGTGGGTCTCGGGCAAACTTCCGAGTTAGCCATGGCAATGAATGCCACTGTGCCCGCTCTGAAGCATCTCTGCGTATCAGCTGACGGGTATTCTTTTTTAAAAAAAATATTTATTTATTAAGTATACAGTATTTGTCTGCGTGTATTCCTGCAGGCCAGAAGAGGGCACCAGACCCATTACAGATGGTTGTGAGCCACCATGTGGTTGCTGGGAATTGGACTCAGGACCTTTGGAAGAGCAGGCAATGCTCTTAACCACTGAGCCATCTCTCCAGCCCCTTCATAATGCCACAACTGTGCCTCGCTGCCTGGGAGCCGTTCTTCTGGAGGCTGGAATCCAGTCATTCCATCAGCACGTGCCGGAGAGTCCTCAACCAATAACGGACAGATAGGGAGAAGACTGATCAAATTACCACATCCCTTTCCCCTCAGTCCAAGCTAACTCAAGGCTGGGGCCCTTTGCTCTCCCCCAGAATTCCTCCATCGGACTGAGCCCAGTGGATCAGTCATAGCAAGCTTAACCTGCTTCTCCCCCTTCCTTGTCTCCATCCCTAACGTGGCTGAGTTTTCTACAACCACCTCCCACACAAGCTACTTGACCCTCAGTGCCTCGTTGTGGGGCCTGACTTCACAGCCCAGGCAGGTCAAGTGGTAACCCATACCCTATTCAAATGTGAAAAGACAGACCTTACGCCTTCCAGTCTTTCTCAAAACTGACTTTGAATTAACCCTAACCTCTAGGTCTAGACAGTGCACCAACTAAGCAATTTCCCTTCAACTGAGGCTCTCTTTCTCTTAGCAAACTCGAAACCTGAAGCGTTTAAGCCAGTCTCTAAATGCATTGACACAAATCTGGGGAGCAGATGGAATGATTTCTGAGAATTCCGTACTATGGCCCCTTTCTTTCTGATTGTAAACTAAGTTCCATGTAAACATAGCTACTGCTGCTCAGACCCTCGCGGAATCCCTGGGTTAGGCCCCCAGCTGCTGTGTAGGTAGCCACACATTGCTGGCCTCTCCTCATTGCATCTGTTACCACGCTCCCAGGATGCTCCACTTCACGAAATAAACCACACATTGTTCCCTGAAGCTGCCTGCATCCGCTACCAGCCAAGCAATTCCACCTCCTCTTACTGACCTTACTCAGGAAAATCACCAAAAAAGTTTAAAAAAAAAAATCAGCTGGTTTTCCTAAATCAGTCTCAGGAAGACGATCATAATTTATTTCTTTCTAAATATGAACATTGTAGGATATTTCCACTCACAGCTACCATGAGTTTACTTATCGCCCCAGTCAGAGGAAGCCACGGGCTTATAAATGCGTCTGGCAGCTTAGAGGGAGAAAGGCATTAAATCGCATTTTATTATTCTAATTGCCCAGAAGAAGGTCTAACAGCTTGAGACAAGCTTTAAAACAGAGCTCTTTTTCCCTAGCACTTAGTGCAAAATCTAAATTGCACACTATGCGTACAAACACACAATTACACGGAGACCTACACCCATCTCCTCGGAGCCCCTTCAAGACCTGCTTTCCGTGTTGACAAAGGAGAAACACCAGGCTTTCTGGAATTTTGACTAATACTGATGAGGAGCTGGGCAAATAGGCAGGAGGTCCTGATTCAGGACCATATTTAGGGGAGAAAAGTAAACTATTATATCAGATATTATATGTAACAAAGGAAAGAGAAGGAGGGAGAGATGGGTAATGGAAGAGAAAGTGTACGGCCCTATAAACCAAAGAACACAGACTCCAAACCCCAGGAGCAGAGCAGAGCTTGTGGCAAAGAGAATGAGGTTCTGGGACTGGAGAGAGGACTCAGCCATCAGAAGCAGATTGCTTTGCAGAAAACCAGAGTTGATTCCCAGCACTGGGTAGCGCACAACCTCCTGTAATTCCAGCTCTAGGTGCCTGGCGCCCTCTTCTGACCTCCATGTGTACTGCATTCATCGGTACAAACCCACACTCAGACACACAAACACACATCATTTAAAATAAAATCTTTTAGAGTCGAGACAGAGTAAAAGTCCGTGTAACAGCCCTAACTGTCCTGGAACTAGCTCTTGTAAGCCAGGCTGGCCTCGAACTCACAGAGATTCTCCTGCCTCTGCCTCCTGAGTGCTGGGATTAAAGGCGTGCGCCACCACCTGCTGGCATAAAATCTTTTTTTTTAAGATAGGGAATTATTTTAAAGTAGGGTACCCAAGACAGAGAACTGATGGGCACTTCACCTTTGGGTACCAGCCTGCACGTGCCTGCCCCTGAGACTGAATTAGGTCCTTCAGTTTATACCGTGTCCCCCCCTCACTCTAGTCAGAGTGACTCAGGGTGAAAGAAGAAAAAGAACAACTAAGATATTAAAATAACATGATGATCCAAGACTGCATGCTGTGGTACACACCTGAAATCCCAGAACTAGGAAACATGAGGCAGGGGGATTACCAGCCTAAATCCATCCTGGCCCATGCAGCAAAATCTAGGCTAGCCTGAGTTATATGGAAGACACAGCTCTAAAATGAGTCAGAAGCTTGAGAAATGGGTCTGTAGGTAAAAGTGCCTGATACACAAGCATGAGGACTTGGGTTCAAATCCTACAAACTCATAAAAAGTACTCAAATAAAACATTGAAGCGGTGTATGCCTGTAGCCTCAGCACGGGAGAGGTGGAGGCAGAACGGCCCCCAGGCCTTGCTAGCCAGCCAGTCAAATTAAGTAGGAAAGCTACACATTAGTGAAAGACTGTTTCTCCAAAAATAAGATGGACAGCGACTGAGGAAGATGTCTGACATCAGCTTCTAGCCTCCACACAAATGCAGGCATACTCTGAAACACACACACACAAGCTGAAACCAAATAAATATCAGAAAAAGGAGAGCATTTTTAGCAATTTGCCCAGGTTTTACTCACTGGTGGGGGTTTGGGGAGCATACCCAGGGACCAGAACTCATATCATTGAACTAATCTTGGAGACGGATGGAAGGCACCATTTTTAGTATAAATAGATATAAAGAAAATATTATTCTTTCAAGTGAAGGTAATTAGTTGACTATCTTAAGATTGGTAGAAGCCTGGTGAGCATTATCACACTATCATTTCAACCGCTGGTGATGAAAGCAATTTTAATGAATTTGCTAAATGCAATGGGAGGTTCTGAATTGGATGAGAGAACAGAAAATAAAAATTAATGGAAAATATACAAAATTCCAAAACTGTATCTAGTTCCATTCCTAATCATCTATCCAGAGTTAATTTCTTAGTCGGGTTGCATAAGAAGGTAACATTGGGACAGTATAAAGGAGGATGCATCAGAAATTTGTCCTATTTTTGGCATTTGTCTAGGAATAGAGAGAGAATCATTCCAAAATAGCTTTTTAAAAAATGGGCCCCTATGTAAGCAGAGGTCCGGTGAGAAAACTGTCTAAACCACAAACATTCATTTTAATAAAATGCCTGTCACTGAATATGCAGCTCTGTGCTCAACAAAAGTGCCCATAATTTATAGATTACATAGGCAGTGACGTGCAAGCCTCTCTAGTGATAAAGAAGGTTAACATGGGGATCCAAGGAAGTATCTCACGCCACACCTCCAAGACGGGAAAGGAAGCTCATGGCAATGACTGGGGGAAAGACAGCGGAATCCTAAGTTCTTAAATGAATAAAGAAAACTATCAGGGGCACAGTTATCAGAACAGTGCCAACCCGTGAGGGCAGAACGCGCAAGCCTGAAGAAGGAGGAAATGGTTAAAGTATTTTGAAAAGCCAGCTTTAGGCAAATCAGCAGGGCCTGATGACATTCTTCTAGGAGTGCTTAAGGAATTGGCAGGTGTTATTACATAGCTGCCAGTGATTATTTTTGAGAACACAAGAGGATCAAGCAGTCCCTGTAGACTGACAAAGGGTAAATGAAGTGCTCATCCTCTTAAAAAGGGAGAGAGGGCAATCCTGGTAATTATAGACCTGTCAGCCTCGCTTCAGACCAGGGAAAATATAGAACTTAACATCAATCAATTAGCATCGGCTTCAAAGGCACAAAGTATTGGGTGGGAACCAATGTGACTTTTCGAAAAAAAAGAATCATGCCAGGCCAATTACTTTCCTTCCGTGATCAAGTGGCCTCGTAGGCAAGGAAGGAGCAATAGTTACCGTCTCTTTGACTTTCACTTCCAGTGGAGCTGAAAGGTTGGTGAAATATGGGAACAGCTTCCTATGGGCAACCAGACATCTCCAGCTTTTCATGTGGCTAAGACCAGGGCAGAAATCTAGCAGAGAAATCGGGTAAACCAGATGGTTTCCAGAGTCACATCCAACCCTGGACAGTTACCTAGGGAGCTGGTATTACTTCTTTAAAGGCACTTCCAGCTTGCTTGGGTTTTTTCTTTTCTTTTCTTTCCAGATTCCAAATTAAAACTCAAGGAAGAATATAATGTCTATATATTTGTTAGGAAAAAAAGACTTTTGAAAAGAAGACAGGGACTGGGGAGATGGCTCCATGGGTAAGGAGATTTCAGTGCAAGCGTGAGGATCTGGATGAAGCTCCCCAGCAGCTGTATTAGCGCTGGCTGTGGTGGCGCACATCTGTCAATCTAGGGCTGGAGCTTAGGAGGAAATGGCAAATTCCTGGAGCAGCTCAGAGCTGGCCTAGTCGAACTGGCAAGCTCCGGATTCAGTAAGAGACCCTGTCTCAAAATATTAAGGTGAAAAGTAATTGAAGAAAGACACCTGATTTCAACCTCTGGTCTCACATGTATTCACACACACAGACACACACACAAACACACACACACACACACACACACGATAGAAAGTGTCATGGTGACTGTCCGAATCTGTCCTTTGTCAGGCGTATAAGTAAACTGTGAATTTAACCTATCATTTCTTTTAACCCATTATTCAATTTAACCTATTATTATTGCTTCATATTTATCAAGAGTTAAGAAAACAAACTTTTAAATATATAAGGACAAATAAGCAGAAATTTAATAGGTCTGAACTAATTTTAGACATTTCTCCTCATCTATAAAATTTGGTGTCTCCAAACCCATAGGCACCTCTAATATGCAAATGTCTAAAATTCCCATCCCATATAATTCCAGCTTCTCTGTGGGCTTGGTTCTTGGGTCTTCCTAACCGGTGGCATTAGTCCAGGTGCTGTATTTGTTACAGACGGCAAGAGTTCAAAACACCCCACCATCTGGCTGTTCTATCGTGTTCCCTCCAACTAACGTCAAATCCAGGATTCCGCATGAGCTGTGAGGAAGAGAAATGACTCGCAGTTCATTAGTATGGCTGCCAGGATGGAGGGATTCGTGCGCAGCGCTCAGGAAACGACACCTTATACCCACAGGAAGCCTCAAAGCCAGTGAACAAGTCTGAACTCTCTGGCATCCCCAGGTGCTAGGAGGAAAAGACAATTTGCTGCTTTCAAACGACGAGGGCTTTTCTCGTCCTTTTGGACAATGGAGAGAAGAGTGGACACATGAGGAAGAGGCAAGGAAGGAATACACCCAAGGAGACGGCGGTAGAGTTTCCAGCGAAGCCTCCGCATCCAGCAGCAGAGGGGCAGATCTAAATCCTGTTCTACTAGATCCGAGGTCTTAACCTTCAGCAATCAACTTGCCTGAAAAAAAAAAAGTCAAGAGAAAAAATGACTTGAGCTCAAATGATCAGGGACTTGGGGTATTCTCTCATTGAAGCGAGTCCCTCAGAATCAGCTCTAACTCAAAATGTTCATGCCACACTTTAGCTCTGCCCACATTATTTAGCTGGAAGAAGTTTTTTTTCTTTCCACTGTAGCTCCCAATAGCCCCTCTATCTGTATAGAAAAAAGGATTTGAGCTCTTGGATCCTTCCCTGTAGAGACATTTGTGTGCCTGCGTGGGGTATATGTAGATGGAAAGACAGACAGAGAGAAAGAGAAGAAAGAGTGTGTGTGTCACGCACATCCACACGCATGCCCAACTCCCTCTTCTCCAAACCTCATTAGCAAGCGAGTTGTGAGAACAGCAACATTAGCTTGGGGAGACTAAACGCACCTAACAGGATTCCATATAAACACAGACAATCACAACTACATTCTGTAAATACAGATTTCGTCCCCTTCCTAGGGGCAGCATTCATAAGTTACTGGATCCAACTATTAAACTTGTCTTTGCTGAATATTTCTTTTGCTTGGTGACAACCATGGTTCATTTCTTGTCCATCTTCTGAATTCCAAGGCATGGGAAGCGAGGTCAGTTTCAAAGGGGGCTGGGAAAAAGGAACACCGATTGGGCTGACACCATCAGGATTTGTCTTTGTGGTCCTGAGCTGGGCTGTCAGTATCTCATCCTTGCCACCACCACCCTTCTCACCTACGGTTTCTTACCCTAGGATCTCAACTAAACTTCATTAAAATTCCATCTCTCCAGTGACTTCAGTCACTCTTGTCTGGACAGCCATGATTCCCCCACAGCCTAACATCTAACTCAGTGGTGAATTCTGAAGGCTCTATTTTCAAAATAGATCTAGGATCCAACCATTTCTCCTAACTTCCACTACTACGACATTGCTCCAGACCACTCTCTCCTTGCCAGATTCTTCCATAGTCACCTCCTGTGCACTTTCTCTGCTCCTGGTTTGGCTTTCTTACAGCTGACTTTCGGTAGACTGTGCCGTGTGTCCTTTGTAAACTCTATGAAAGATGTGTGTGTGTGTGTGTGTGTGTGTGTGTGTGTGTGTGTGTGTGTGTGTGTGTGTGTGTGTAGAATGCACATGTGCAGATATCTGTGCTTATAGAGGCCACACGAGATGCCTTCCACTATCCCACTTTCTCTCTTGAGACGGGCTCTCTCACTGAATCCAAAGATCACCGATTGGCTGGCTAACAAGCTTGGGTAGTCTGTCTATCCACCTGTCTCTACTCTCTCCCCACATAACCAGTGCTATTGCTACAGCCTTCAAAGACAATGCTTGGCTTTTACATGGCTTCTGGGGATTTGTCCTCCGGCCTTAATGCTTGTACAGCAAGTACTTTACTAACGGAGCCATGTCCACAGCCCGCTCTCATAATTTTACAAATAGAGCACAATTAAGAAATTGCATACTTATCAATGGCAGGATTTTTATCATTTATAAATTATTAAACTTCAACGAAACTATCGAAACATTATTTGTAATGCCTTGAGTCCAAGAGACTGAAAAACAATATAGCCATCGTTGCTCTTAGTAGTCTCCCTGAACCTGAAGGTAAAACTCAATTGCTGAGCACATCACAGTGGTGATAGGGGACGTTAGTGAGGGTTGTCACCTCTTCTCTCTCCTTTGAGTCAGTCTTCCTCCCTACAAAGTCCCAGACAGACCTGGAAATCATGATGGAGACCAGGCCAGGCTGGAATGACACCGAAGAAACGTAGCCCATTGCCCTGTGACGCTAGACTTGGACCAGGACTGAATTGTCAACAGAGGCTGCCCAATCTGCATGGCAGAAGGTGAATGGAAACTCGTGCACAGTGGCTCATGGTAAGGCCCCAAATACCAACTGAACTGGCCTGACTGCCCCCCTTCACATGGCACAGAAATTCACACGGCGCAAGCTACACAGAAAGAAACATACCTGAGCCTAGGAAGGCAGCACACCGTTGCTCTAGGCTAGGCTGCAGGTAATACTCTCTGTCCTCCCTTGCCCATCAGCCCTCATCCAGTGTCCTCCATAAGCAAAGACATCTTTAAGATCCTAGTGCTGAGCACACCACACACTCTGAACACAGGACTTGGAGGAACTGAGCTGGAACTGACCTGGAAGCCTTCTGAAGGCTGACTGGCACGGCGTTGGAAGGTGCTGTGTGAGGTGCCCGGGAAAAAAAGCAGTCTGTGGTCCTACAAAGCTGGAAAATCGACAGACTACAGCAATCATCAGCCCAGTGAGATACCTTCAGTGGAGCAAGAGCGCCACTTCCGTCTTGTGGGTAGCCCACAGCTGTCTATTGAAACTTAAGGCTCACTCTATAGGAGGGAATTTCATGTCTCCTCCCACAAACTTAGCTCTGTTACCTGGGTACTCTTAATACTTAAGTCACTTCAGGAACCATTGACCAAAACTTTACTTCCTCCCAGCCCAAGCTTGTCTTCTTTCCACGTGCATGAAACAAGTAAGCACAGTGTTAACCGTATCTCTATAGATCCTTTATATGAATGATTACTTTTCTTCTGGCCTACATGAATAATAATAGCTCTGGATTGGGGACACAGGGCAGTGAGATGGCTCAGTGGATAAAGGGACTTGCCACCATTCTTGATGGCCTGAGTTGGTGGAAGGAGAAAATCAATTCCCAAAAATTGCCCTCTGACCTCCGCTTGTCGACCACGGTAGGTTGCATACCCACCCAACCATACAAATAAATAAATAAATAATGTCATTTTAACTTTTTTCCAAGAAGGGTCATTTCTTCTTTTGATTCCTTCTCACAGAACAGGAATATGAAGTGATACAGTGCTTGAGGCATGTAAAGAAATGTTTAGACATTTCTCTGTGGATGAAAGCATCAGAGGGTGGAGAGCTGGGTGTGAACGGTTGAACAAACACAAAAAGGCCACTCTGTGGCCTCTGACCCTGTTCTCTACATCCTGCCCGTGCTGTAGAACAAGAAGCAAGCCCAGACGCTAGTCTTCAAGGAGACCCACGTAGACTTCGGGGCCAACAAGCAGTGTCACCTGAGGCAGCTGCAGCAGCTGAAGAAGAAGCTGCTGGCCCTGCAGCAGGAGCTGGAGTTCCGCACCCAGGAGCTGCAGACCTCCTATTGCTCGCTGCTGCAGTACCAGTCCATCCTGGAGAAGCAGACCTCCGACCTGGTTCTTCTTCACCATCACTGCAAGCTCAAGGAAGATGAGGTATCTCGAGCTTGACCTCTGGCCTGTCCCAGGTGCCCGTGCACCTCCAGCACTCCCTCCCCAACGGCAGGCAAGCACCACGTTTCAAAGGGAGGGCCTTGCACCACCTGGAGCAGACCTAAGAGCCCCCCTCCTTAGTGCATGACCCACCTGAAGGTTAGCAGAGGGAAACTAAATGAACTGGCAGGACTAGGTTGAGAGAGCCGGTATTAATGCATGCGGAGGGTGGGGCTCCTGCACACACACATGTGGTGTATCTATGCATGAGAGACCATCTCCTCCATATTGTTAGGGTTGTTAAAGTACAAAAGACTCCAGATCTCTCAGAGTTAAAAAAGAAAAAAAAAAGTAAAAGATCCATTAAGTTGAGTGTTTTTAGGAAAGTTGGCTTTGGGAGCTGTATAAATCCCTGGCACCGCACAAATGGTAAGATGTCCAGCCCCGGTTTGGAGTGGGTCACTAAGGGCCATATTGTTCTTCAGGCTAGAGTTTTAGAGCTACAGACTTAGCGTAAGTGCATTTTCCACATTCACTTATATTGGTGCTCCAGAGCAATATTTTTTTAAAGCAACGACCATCATCCGAGTGAAATTCCAAGTACATTCCAAAGACCCACAGGACTCAGCTCGGCTTGGCAGTAGGGGCGTAGGCAGTCTTAGCACTGTGGCTCTGAAGTAATGGGGCAGGCAGACTCACAGGCGTGCCTGCCCCTGACAGTTTCTTCTTTCAGACTTAATGAAAATTCCAAGGAGTATTTTAGACAGTGTTTTTCCTTAAAGACTAACTCCAGGGGCTTGAAAGAGGGCCGTACAGAGAGCACAGAAAATTCTTTAAAGGGCATAGTATGGCTTGGAAAGAGTTTGTGAAAATGGATGGGAGAGGAAGAAAGAAAGGTTATCCCGCAAAATGTCATTTGGGGGAAGTCTGCGAGCTTCAACTGTGGTTTAACAAAGCTCTAAGTGTTCCAACTGGCTGTTCACTGCGCCCTACACCAGAGCCCAACCTGGATAAAGCACCCCCGAATTAGCTGGGATGCTACTTAGCAGCAAGGACCAGAAAGAGCTGTTAGCGACAGTCAGAGGCAGGTGGCCTGATGCTGTTATGACAACTGCATGTGTCACCAGGATCCTAAAGTCTGACTTTTAGCTTTATCCTTCCATCCACTTAAGATGTCCATTCCCTGGGTCCCCTGAAGTGGCTGCCAGAACTCCGGCAATCACATTCTTATTCCAAATAAGCCAGGCGAAAGGGAAGATGGGAAGAAAGTACGTTTTCCTTTTAAGGACACTTGCCAGAAGTTAGAGAGAGAGAGAGAGAGAGAGAGAGAGAGAGAGAGAGAGAGAGAGAGAGGAGAG
>NC_022011.1:18374272-18380852 GCF_000317375.1 Microtus ochrogaster | reverse complement strand
AGAGAGAGAGAGAGAGAGAGAGAGAGAGAGAGAGAGAGAGAGAGAGAGAGAGAGAGACTAATGCTAGTTCCTAGGAAGCCAAGAAATGTGGTGTTTGGGAGACATATTGCTGCCCCCAGTCAAAATCAAATTAACATTTAGCTATTAAGGAGTAGACTAGGGACAGCATTTGGCAAGCAGAGGTCAGAGACTGCAATCTGGAAAAACTAAATGTTTTCTAAACATTCTGTTTACCTCCCTTGACATCTTTAACACAGAAGCATCGCACCCTTGTCTAAGGCTGTGTTCTGCCAGCAGCAGACCCTGAGATAAGTCTATGAGCACCATCATGTACTGAATCCAGGAAGTGATTCCCAGAAGCATGGGGAGGTTTGGTCAAATGAAGTCGATGATTTGCTCTAGGCAACCAGGGTTCAACCCCTGGGGAGCTCTGGAAGATATTGGGGAACAGTCCTCAGAGTGGACCCCCAACCCACACCACAGGCATTTACTCCTGGGGGTATTCACTCATCAACAGGTCTCACCTAACTTTCCTTTGGCTGGAGGAGCAAGCAGCCAAAAGTGCTTGGCGCTGGAAAGGGCTGTGTGCAAAGAAATAGCCAACGCTCAGAATTCGCTGTCTGCAGGGGTCCTCAAACCAATTTACATGGCTACCAACAGAGCTGGCCCCATACACATACTACATATAGACACATGTGTATGTGCATGCACACACATATACATGTTTAAAAATAGGAAATGCTACAGGAATTGTGAGTAGAGCCAGCCCTTTCTGCTGTAACACATGAACATCAAACGCCCCTCTCTCCTGTCTCCCTAACAGACACCGTCAACTAAATACTCCTTTCCTAAGAGGGATCTCGGGTAAGGCAGTTAGTTTAACCAGCTTAGTTAATGGGCCAATTTCTGTCAAGAGTTGGACAGTTTGAAACACATGAAGCCTTCCATGGCGAATCTCCTGCAGACTCCTTGAAACACACACAACTCGACATGCAACTCAGCACACTCAGCAGTAGACAGTAACTTGCTAATTTCAAATCGGGTCTCCTCAAGATTGTGGGAGAGGTGAGGCTGTGTCTCCCATGTGGGAAGCTTGTCCTCACTCAGTGGGATGCTCGCGAGCATCCTAGAGATACCTATCAGATTAGAAAAATCATCCACATAAGGACCATGCAGATCTCAGAGGAACTTCGGATCATGGCCCCTCACTATCTCTTGGGAACTTGCCGACACGAAACCGTGTGCATGTGGGACTCTATTCTTTCCAAATTAGGTCCCTAGAGAGAGCGCAGCCAGGGAAGGACATGGGCATTCCAAGTCCTTTCAGGAAAGGGAATGGCTCAAACTTATTCCTACTAATCAGCAGGTGTTCATTCCATCGCTACCAAATGTCAGAGAGAACAGAAGACACAATCGCTGCCTTTAAGAGCTTAGTTCTAAGCAGTTGAACCTATTTAGTGCTCCAGTCGCTAACAACCTGATACTAAATGATGGGGCACTTAGACCTGTGTTGTACTTACACTGTTCACTGCGGCTTCTAGTTTAGAGGCGCTTGCTACGGACTCTCGCAATCCTAGCCTTCCCTTCCTGGTTGGCCTCTTGCATGGGTTCAGCGCAGTTCCCCTCCTATACTTACAGGTCATTCTCTACGAGGAGGAAATGGGGAACCATAAAAAGAACACCGGGGAGAAGCTCCATCTGGCGCAAGAGCAGCTCGCCTTGGCGGGGGACAAGATTATCTCCCTAGAACGGAGCCTAAACCTCTACAGGGACAAGTACCAGACCTCCCTGAGCAACATCGAGCTGCTGGAATGTCAAGTGAAGATGCTGGAGGGAGAACTCAGCGGAATCATCGGCCAGGTAGGGACCACACGCCTTAGCCGGCAGCTGCAGCCCATCCAGACACATTTCCCTTTAATCCCAGCAATTGGGAGGCAGAGGAGACCTCTCTGTGAGTTTGAAGACAGCCTGGTCTACAGAGCAAGTTCCAGGACAGTCAGGACTACATAGAGAGGCTCTGTCTCAAAAAGAGATGGGGGTGGTTAACTACCGTGAGTTCTGTCTCATTGGACTGAGTTGCCTCTCAGAGCGTCTTTGTTCCTCGCGTTAAAGAAAGTTTTCCTAAATGACCTAGATGCCCCTCAACCGAGAAATGGATAAAGAAAATGTGGTACATTTACACAATGGAGTATTACTCAGCTGTTAAAAGCAAAGACACTAGGAAATTTGAAGGCAAATGGATGGAACTAGAAAAAAAAATCATCTTGAATGAGGTAACCCAGACCAAGAAAGACAAACATGGTATGTGCTCACTCACTAGTGGGGATTAGCTGTAAAATAAAGGATGGTCATGCTGTAATCCACAGATCCAGAGAGACTAGGTAACAAGGAAGGTTCGTGGGGAGACACCCAGACCTCCCTGGGAAGGGGGAACAGAGAGATTTTGTGAATGACTGAAGCGGGTAGGACAGAGTGGGGAATGTGCTAAGGGGGACTGCTGGGGGCATTTCTGGGTTGGGTGGAAGCCTGGTGCAGGGAAATCTCCCAGAAGTTTATGGGCCATACCCCAGTTTAGACTCCTAACAATAGTGGATAAGTAGCCTGCACTGGTAGCCTCCTGTGACCAGATTGGTGCCTGGCCCAACTGTCATCAGAGAGGCAGATGCAGAGACCCACAGCCAAACAGGCAGAGTTGGGAAATCTTGCAGAGGAGGAGGAGAAAAGAGTGTAGGAGCCAGAGGGGTCAAGAACTTCACAGGAAGGCTCGTATAACTAACCTGGCCTCATGGGGGCTCACAGAGACTGAGCAGGCAACCAGGGAGCCTGCATGGGACTGACCTAGGCACTCTGCATGTGTGTTACAGTTGTGTAGCTTGGTCCTCTTATGGGACGCCTGACAGTGGGAAGAGGGACTGTCGCCAACTCTTTTACTGACTTTTGGGACCCTACTCCTCATACTGGGTTGCCTTGGCCAGCCTTAATACACAGGGAGGTGCTTAGTCTTACTGCAACTTGTTACACCACGTTTTGTTGATATTCATGGGAGACCTGTCCCTTCCTGGATGGAGACAGAAGAGGAAGGGATTGGGGGATTAGAGTGTGTGGGGGGGGGGCTGGATTGGAGAGGAGAATGTGGAGGGAAGCTGTGGCTGGGATGTAAAATAAATAGATGAATAAAAAAATTAAAAATCAAAAATTGAAAAAAAAGTGTTCCTAGATCTCATCCTTAAACACAAGGTTGTTCTCAGTTTCTCATTAATAACTTTTTCTCAAGTTGAAGATATAACTGTTTATATCCTTGCCAGACTTAACTTGATGGCACATGCTTATAATCCCAATACTTGAGAGGCTGAGGCAGAGGGATTGCAAATTCAAGGTCACCAGGGATACAGGGAAAATTCAAATCAGCATGGGCTGGACCTGTCCCTTAATGAAATAGGTAATATTTTCTCATATTAATAAATTTCCATATATTAATAATCCTTGTGTTCCTGAAATAAACTCCACTTGATTATAATGCCACTTTTAAAACTGTTTTATTATTAAATTTAAAGAAGCAAGGTTAATTTGACGGTTTAAATTTCTGTCTGTCTATCTATCTATCTTTATTTTTTCCTGGGAGTCACCCAGGACTTCGCACATACTAGGCAAGAGCCCTACCCCTGGCTAGACCCCAGCCCCCGTGTTTTCATCTCATACTGACATCTGACTTATGCATCCTAAGATGAGGGAGGGAAACTCTCCAGGTTTTTTGAAAGCTTTGGAGCACTTCGTATCACATAGGGAAATATCTTTTCTCTGAGATGACAAATGGCTCCAATGTTTGCACATCCTTGCCGAGCCACGCACCTCACCTGGTCCCCATCCTCATACTTCCCTTTGTGATCCAATAATTTCTTCTTAATGCATTCAAAAACGGTCATCAGTGGCAAGCTTTCTCAATATTTTCATGTCTATCCAAGGATCTTTTGGACATAATCGTGAATGCTAGTCAGCTGGATGTACAAACTAACAAATCGTCTTCCCCGGGGTCTCTGAAGGCCTTGCTGTGTTGCTTTGTACTGCTCAGTACCAAAGTCTGTGATCTCAATCTCTGTCTTATGTCTCATAGGTCATAGGTCATCTCTTTTCCATGACTCAGGGTGGCAGGGACAGGCTGAAGATGTTTTAGTTTAGTCTTTATCACACCTTTCAATGCTTAATGTACTCTTCATCTGGAGAGCTATATTCAGGGGGTTATTCTTTTATGACTTTTAAATCAATTTCCATTTTTATCCTATAGAATTAAGATGATATTAGAACCTGTAGGTTTTTTTTTTTTTTTTTTTTTGGTTTTTCGAGACAGGGTTTCTCTGTGGTTTTGGAGCCTGTCCTGGAAACTAGCTCTGTAGACCAGGCTGGTCTCGAACTCACAGAGATCCGCCTGTCTCTGCCTCCCAAGTGCTGGGATTAAAGGCGTGCACCACCATCGCCCGGCTGTAGGTATTTTCTTGTTGTGTCCTTTTTCTATTATGTTTCCCAATCTTTTGCCTCCTGTGTGCTAAATTATTTACATAAGCATCATCTGTGACCAATTCTGGGTTGCTGACTGATCTTTCTCCAGCAACTTTCACGCTCAATGAACGTGAACTATTTCTAAAATTAGCTTGCTTCAGGAGTTAGGGATTAGGGAGAACAGTCTATTGGGGCCGAGATCCACCATCCACACTAGAACTCTGAGCTAGTTTAACTATGTGCCTCAGTTCCCTGTGACGAGTCTTTGTCTGTCCATCCAGCCCCCAATAATGACACGGAGACTTCTAATTAATTATGAAAGCTCAGCCTAGAGCTCAGGCTTGTTTTTAACTAGCTCTTATAACTTAAATTAACCCATTTATATTAATCTATGCTATGCCATATGTCTCATGGCTGTTACCTCTCCTCCTGCATATCCTGCTTTCTCTGCATCTCCTGGCATCTCCACCTTTCTTCTTCCCAGAGTCCTCTCTGCCCCTGGAAGTCCCACCTATACCTCCTGCCTAGCTATTGGCCAGTCAGCTCTTTATTACACCAATCACAGCAATATATTCGCACAGGGTACAAATACCCCACAACAGTGCCCCCCATTACTACTGCAGACATTACAACTACAGATGGATAGCAAACTTCATACAACTTCAGCTGTCTACGGAAAACTTTTAGACTAGTGGCACTGAGGAGGTGGCTCTGTCAGGAAAGCCCTTGGACTTGAGTTTGATCCCCAGAACCCACGTAAAAACGCTGAGTGTGGTGGTGCATGCTTGCAATCTGAGCATGGGGAACTGGAGAGAGGAAGATCCCTGGGGCTCACTGGCCAGCCAGTCTAGCCTAATTGGTGAGTTCCAGGCCAATGAGACACCCTGTCTCAAAGGAGGGGGAAAGTGTCCCTAAAGACGACTCATGGGTTTTCCCCTGGCGTCCAAATACACCGGCATGCACGTTCACATACACTAAAAACATCTTGGCAAAACATATTTCAGTTTGGGCCGTGAACTACAGTACCAATACTAGAAATTTAATCTACACACTTGCCAAAACAGGCACTCAAAGACTGATGTGCAAAACTATTCAATTCAGCTTCTATTTTAGGAAAAAAAAAGAAACATAAATATCCTATAGGCCCATCAACAAGAGACTGAATAAATGCATTTTAAAACAATAAGAAAGGACAAGGTAGAAGAGAAGAACTTATACCATGAGTAAATCTCTAAGACATCTTAGGTTTCAAAATCCATTTTAGTCCAACATAACTCATTATCCTATAGATTTGTTTATAACAAAAGTGTAGAAATAATGTCTTAGAAGTGTGTGCACTGTTCGTCCTCTCTATAAAGAGAGGGCACAGGACTACAGGTAGTAGTCAAAGAAAAATATACTTGCCTACAATGTCACATGCTTTTTTAAAGAGACGACAGACACAAATACTTCTGTAATTTGAAATAAATTTTGAGAACAAGACAGACTAGGAGGAGAGGACTCAGGAAAGGTTTATCCTACAAGCACGATGAGAAGGGTTTGAGTCCCAGGAGCCACATAAAAATGTCAAGCTTGGCTGGGTGGCAGTGGTGCACGCCTTTAATCCCAGCACTCAGGAGACAGGGGCAGGTGGATCTCTGTGAGTTTGAGACCACAGTCTACAAGAGCTAGTTCCAGGACAGGCTCCAAAGCTACAGAGAAACCCTGTCTCAAAAAACAAAACAAAACAAAAAATGTCAAGCTTGAAGGCACTCTTGGAAACCCCCGCATCGAGGAAATAAAGACAAAAAGAATCCCTGGGGCTTGCTGGTCAACCAGTCTGGCCAGATCCGTGAGCTCCAGGTTCAATAGGAAAGTCTGTCTCCAAAAATAAACCAGAGAATGATTGAGGGTGAAAGCATAAGTCACAAACAATGCCACACCAGTTTGGAATTATGATTAATAGGGTGGTATTTATTTAAAGGGGAAAAAACTTACAGATCACCGTCAGCCCTCTGCGCAACCAGAGAGTCTAGTCGCCAGCGGAGCAGAAAGTGAAGAGAGAGAGGAGAGGGAAGTGGCCGCTTTTTTAAAGGGAGAGAGACCA
>NC_022011.1:18358904-18367562 GCF_000317375.1 Microtus ochrogaster | reverse complement strand
GCTTTTTCAAAGGGAGAGAGACCACGCCCCAATGGGCTGGTATCTCAGCGGCTATAGGCTGGAGGAGCGGAAGGACCTCCCGCAACATGAGGGAGAGACCCAATGTTGACCTCTGGTTCCCACACACACTAGTCGTGAGCACACCCACGCACGCACACACACACACACACACACACACACACACACACAGATCTACAAATAATTGTGGAAAATATCCTTGACAAACTGTCAAATGAGAACAATCATTAACACTGTGCGTGGCCACACTCTCGTATGTAAAAGGACACAAGTTGGGTTAGACACGCACACACAGATATGCCTAGCATGGCACTTCACAGCTCCTGAAAACACCAGTGAGTCACGAGGAGTACAGAGTGTACGCTCTTGAGAACCACCGGGGACTTCATCTTGTATCTGTGCTAGCTGATGTTTTCCTTCTGTTAAGGACGTCCTGCTACTGAAGGCGAACACACACTTTTAGAACACGAGTCTACTAAGACTCTGACGTTGACTCGCAAAGTACAAACAAAACCAACCCATCCTTTTTGAATGTCCCAGGAGCCTGAGAACAAGGGCGACCACTCGAAGGTACGCATCTACACTTCTCCGTGCATGATTCAAGAGCATCAGGAGACCCTAAAGAGACTGTCTGAAGTTTGGCAAAAGGTTTCTGAGCAGGATGACCTCATCCAGGAGCTTCGGAATAAACTGGCCTGCAGCAACGCTTTGGTACGTGTCTCTCTTTAGAACGTTAGCCTAACAGACTCCCCGTGGAGCCACGAAAAAGGGAGTCAACTAAATTTGCCTTAGACAGCCTGATGTAAGCCTGAGAGCTCAATTCTTTCTTCTCCATCCCGACCCGTGGGAAGGGTACAGTAAATTATAGAAATATACCACAAGCTCATACTGCAGAGAGGAACCCACTGCAATAGTAGTAGTGTGTGTGTGTGTGTGTGTGTGTGTGTGTGTGTGTGTGTGTGTGTGTGTGATTGATCGCTCACCCTGATTGACCATGACCGCTTGCAGGTTCTAGAGCGTGAGGAGGCTTTGATAAAATTACAAGCTGACTTCGCTTCCTACACAGCCACCCACAGGCATCCCCCTACCTCCTCAGAAGACTGTGAGGACATCAAAAAGGTGACGCGCCTTTGCTTCTCTGTGGGATCACACTAAGGGGGCTTGTTTCTGGATTTCTGTGATTATTTTTATCTCGACACCATAGTGTGTAAGTGTTCTGTATTTGTATGACCTCGGCCAGCCTTGCCAAAGGATACTACTGTGTGTAACATATTCCAGCCCCAAAGACTACAGCAGCGTTAGATAGGCCGTGGAACTGCATCCACCTTCTCGTCCACTTCTAATGTTACATCCAAGCAAGACAGTACTCCTGTTGGCCTGATAGACTCGGAAAGACTCTGCAAACATCTATGACCTGTCTTGAATTGAAAAGAACAAACATGGGGAAAATTATCAGTAAAACTCATTCATTTTTTTAATTCCATAACTTTGAAGCAGTATCAAAACTTGGCCTAGAGAAATGATTCAGCAGTTAAAAGCACCCAAGTTACAAAGGCCCTCAGTGTATTTCCCAGCACCCATATCAGGTAGCTCACAACCTCCGTTAACTTCAGCTCTAGAAGTATCAGGCACTTCCGTCCTCCATGGGCAATGGCACTCACAAACACCCACACACAAACCCACATACATGCACATAGGATATTTTTAAGAGCGGTGTCTCAAGTTGTTTCTTATAATAAATAAGCAGGTAAGCCATGTCAACAAATAACAGGTTTTGGTAAACCGATAGTCAAAACACAGGCCCCACAGATGAGCTCTTGAGTCTGCCATGCCTCAGCATGAGGCCTGTGACAAGCAGCCTCACTAGCACACTGTGGAGAAGGTAACGCAAGCCTGCCTGGGTCTGCCTGGAGAGGAGGTGTGTAGCGGGAACAGAGAATGAGGCGAGAAAGGAAAAAACAGACCTTAAGTTCTCCAAGGGGACCTCTAATGTGGGCAGGCAGACTCTTCAGACTTTCCAGAAAGTCAGGTGACTGTGGCATGGATACTGAACCTTGACGATCTTCCTTGGAACTACAAATGCCGTCACTGTTTGTCTAAGTGGTGGTGACCACACCATCTGTAGTGTGACAAGACTTTTCCTGTGGAGACACACATACACCTACTCACCCCAGATAGGGAACCCACGACAGGCCAAATACAGACACCACCAAAGTCCAACTTGGTGAACCAATGATTTGTATTGGGGTTACTTACAGGAATGTTGGTGGGGGAGGGGGGCTGGGTTTAATCCCTAGCACTCACATGACGGGATATGGAGTTACATGTCTGATCCCAGAGCTGGGAAGGCAGAGAAAGGCTGATCCTGCAAGCCAGTCTAGCCAAGTGGGTGAAGCTCAGTGAGAGACCCTGCCTCAAAAAATAAGATGGAGAATGATTGAGGAAGACACCCAAAATCGAACTCTGGCACACATACACATATACAAACACCCATGTGCATATGTGTATACATGCACAGTAAATAAATGGGAAGCAAGAAGAGGAGGGAAGGAGGGACAGAGGGAGGAAAGAAGGAAGGAAGAGAGGAAGGGAGGGAGGGAGGAAGGGAAGAAGGGAAGAAGAAAGGGAGGGAGAGAGGAAGGGAGAGAGGGAGGGAAGAAGGGAAGAAGAGAGGAAAGATGGAAGGGAGGGAGGAGAGAGGGAGGGAGGGAGGGAGGGAGGGAGAGAGGGAGGAGGAGGGAGAAAGAGGGAGGGAAGAAAGGAAGAAGGAAAAAAGGAAGGGAGGAAGGGAGATAGGAGTGAAGGAGGGATGAAGAAAGGGAGGGAGGGAAGAGAGGAAGAAGGAAGGAAAGATGGAAGGGAGGGAGGAGGGAGGGAGGGAGGGAGGGAGGGAGGGAGGGAGGGAGGGAGGGAGGGAGGGAGGGAGGGAGGGAGGGAGGTTCCTTTGTGCTCTCACCCTTCTCTTCTGCCTTCCAACACTCAGATCCTGAAGCACCTGCAGGAGCAGAAAGACAGCCAGTGTCTGCACGTGGAGGAGTACCAGAACCTCGTCAAGGACCTGCGCATGGAGCTGGAAGCCGTGTCAGAGCAGAAGAAGAACATCATGAAGGGTAAAGGGGGGCCACGAGCCGCGGCTGCGGAGCAGGAGGGCACCCCGCCTCTGGTGGCTGAGCGGCGTTTTCTTCCCCACGTCAGACATGATGAAGCTGGAGCTGGAGCTACACGGGCTGCGGGAGGAGGCATCAGCCCACATCGAGAGGAAGGACAAGGAGACTGCCCTCCTGCAGCACCGGATGCAGGACCTGCAGCAGCAGTATACAGAGACACAGAAGCTGGCCCTGAAGAAGGACAAGGTGAGCTAGCACTCCCTGGGTCTCGGTTGGAACAGCCAAGGGGGTCTGGACAAGAGCGTCTCTGCCTACTGTGGCTGTTAGTGGAGCCATGCTGTAGCCCATGACGTCTACAGTGGCTATTAGAGATATGTTCCTGGAAAAGCCTAGAACCAGAGCCGAGAACAGGAAGATGGTCAAACCAGTGTAAGCCTTTATGGGCAGCACCATCCAAACCCTGGACTCTCCTCAGTGCTACTAAAGATAAAACAGTTGGTTTATAGGCATTAAAATCTCTTGTTTTAAAATAAGGCCGAAGCCCACCAGGCATAATAGAAACATCTAGAAAAGTGGAGCATTCCTGGCCAGTGGTGGCTCATGTCTTTAATCCCAGCACTTGGGAGGCAGAGGCAGGCAGATCTCAATGAGTTCAAGGCCAACCTGGTCTGCAAAGCTAGTTCCAGGACAGCCAGGGCTGTTACACAGAGAAACCCTATCTCGAAGATCAAAAAGAAAGGAAAGAAGAAAAGAAAGGGGAGCAACCAAAAGCAAGGATTCTATAGGCACCCGGCTTTGTCCCCGGTGTGTGCATTCCACACTCTTGAGTACCAATGATATGCCAATCATCATTCTATGCATTAAGACACATTCCACAAAACACACAGCAGCCCCATCCTCACAGGGGAGGGGGCGGTGACATAAATAACCTGTGACCCTGATAGAGTGGAGATGGAAAAGGACAAATTCCTGAAACAGCTTGGTGACTGGGTTGTGTGAACGGCCTCCCTGATCAGGTGACCCTGGGCAGAGATTTGAATGCAGTGCGAGAACCACCAGGCTGGTCCCACGGTCTAACGGCTAACACTCAGAGAGAGCTGAAGGAGGAGATCTTGAGGAAGAGCAGTCCAGGCTGAGGGCACAGCAAGACCCTCCAGATGCAGGAGGCGAGCTGAAGAGAGACAGGTCCGGGCTCCTGGACACCAGGCCAGACAGGTAGTCGATGTAGGACCAGATCGTGAGCCTCCTGAGACGGGGCTGTAAAGACTTGAGCCTTTTGCCAAGTAAGGCCAAAGCCAGCAGAGGGTTTTGGACGCAGACAGCTCTGGCTTGCACTCTGAAAGGTCCTCTCTGGCTGCTGCAGTGAGACTAGCCTTAGGGTGCCCATCATGGGTGCAAAGGGCACAGGTAGAATTGGGCTATCCCAGCCGGGCAGGCCAGCGGCTCAGCTGTAGTGCTTAGGCCTCTCCCAACATCCCTTCCTCTGACATCCACAGTTGCTCCAAGACAAGGACGAGAGGCTGCACGAGCTGGAGAAGAAACTGGCACATGTGCAGAACACCTTCATGGAGAAAGAGGCGGAGCTGGAGAAGCTGCAGCGCGCCACGAAAGACCTCGAGGCAAATCTGCAAGAGGCCAGGCAGGGCACATCCAAAGTGGATTGTGAGGCCCTGCGGTCCGAGGTCCAGAAACTGAAGGACACTCTGGAGGAGACCAAAGAGCAAGCAAAGCTGGCGGGTGAGACTCGGGCTTGCCCTGCCCCGCCACACTTCCAACCCTGTCTCCCCAAGGAGCCACATCCGCCATCTTACTCCACACCCCCATCTTACTCCACACCCCCATCTTACTCCACACCCCCTGACTTTATCTCCATCCCAGCAGTTCCCTCAACTCTCCAGAGCCCCCAAACTCACAGCCTCCCCGAAGCCCCTGCTAACAGCCTCCTGCTCCCATCAGCCCCTCAGCGGCCTTAGACGAATGCCCCCGTCCACCCAGACAGCAGAGAGGACGGGGCCCATGAGAGCCTTCCTGGAGCCATATTTTGACTCTGTCTTCTCCAGGCCCTTCACCCCACGTTTGGTTTTTCCTTCCCTGTCTTTCAATCCCACCCCCTCCTTTCTGCTTCCAAACACAGCCTGTTCTGTAGCCCATGCTGGGATGGGACTTGTCCTCACCTCTCTGAGGAGATGGCTTTCTGAGCTCACCAATCTCTTCTCGGGTTCAATCTCTTCAGCAGGGTTCCTTCAGGGATGGTGATAATATCCTTAACTTGGTTGGTAGTCACACAGCTTCGTGAGCTCACTAAAACCCACTGTGTTCACCACTCTAAAGAGGTCAATATAAGAAGATGGGCAGCTTGGCTCCTCCCCCCACCCTGGCTCTGTCCTGACAACGTTAGCCACCCGCCCTCAGTCCTCGGCTCTGTAGACTTGGGCCCTCAGTCCAACACAGACCTCACGGTTGTTCCCTTTCCTCTGGGCTCTGACCAGCCATCCACCCCTCAAGCACTGTCCCCACCCCTCTCCTCCCTCCCGTGTTCTCGTTCCTCGGTGAGCTTCCTCCTCCTATAGCTAGAGTCCCCTCGGTAGCTTCCTGCCTTGGAAGAACAGCTTTCCTTCATATCACACTCCAATCCACAGACTTTCCACCCTTAGGGTTGGAAGTGTGTGTGTGTGTGTGTGTGTGTGTGTGTGTGTGTGTGTGTGTGTGTTTAATCTTCCTGTCTCTTTTTACAAAATGTCTGATGTATGGTCACTTCTTCCGTGATGCTATCTCTCCTTCGGTACACCAGAATAGGACACTTCAAGGAAGGGATGAAAGAACAGAGTTGAAAGAATGCCTGTGGGGTGAAGAGACACACTCCACCAAAATGACCCCCAGTGACAGCAGGGCGTCTTCCCTCAGTGGAGGCAGGGGGATGAAAGGCTACCACTGGAGGTCGTCTCTGATTGGATGCATACTTTTTGTTTGTTTGAGACAGTATAGCTCTGGCTGGTCTGGAACTCACTACGTACACCAGGTTGATCCCATGGAGCACTTCCTGTTTCTGCCTCCAAAATACACCACCATATCCACATTGCATCGTGGTTTTCCCAGTGTTCTCTTTCCCTTACATGGGTCTCTGCTTACTGCTTCAAGTCTAAACATTCCTCCCATGCTGTCAATCTTCTGAGCCCTCTCTGATCCACCTTCTTGCTCAGCTGCAGCCTACCGTTCCCCCCACTTTCCATCCCAACTCAGCTGACCTCCTCCCATCCTTCACCCACATGCTCTTTCCACATTGCCCTGGCACGTCTGTTCCCTGAAACACATTCCTCCTCCTTCTAAGGCTGTGTCAGCTTCTCCCCGTCTTCACAAGTCCACCCACAGCTCTCACGGCTGAGTTCGTGGGCAGCATGAGCTCAGCATTGTAGCATTCTCAGGCCAGGATGGAGCTTGGTGGTAGAACATGTGCTTTGCCTGTGCTTGGTCCCCGGCACCAAAACATAAATCAATCAATAACATTTCAGTGTTCTCTATAATGGATGGGTAATCATAGGCTCACCAGACTAAACTCCTTGAGGACTGGGATTTGTCCCTAATGACAGAATTAGTCGGAGGTGCTAAATGATTGCTACCAATTTATTTAATTTTAGCCAGGAAGGAATCCAAGGCTGAAGGGCAGTTAAAGACAGAGCTCCTACAGACCTATGCTGGCATTGGGAGAGGCGAGGGCAGGCTAGGAACAGAAGACTGTCACAGAATAAAAGGCTTAGTCTCTAGTGAGTCCCGACTGAGAGTCCCCTGGGCTGCCTATCACACGGAACCCTCCTTGGCTTCTTCAGATCAGAACCTCGCCCAGTGTAAGGAGGAAGCACAGCAGGCTGGTAGCAACCTAGAGGACGCTCATCGGAAAATCGAGAACTGCCTTCTCCTGGACAAGAAGAAGGCGGACGTCATCAAGGATCTGCAGGGTCAGCTGCAGAAGCTGCAAGAGGAGGCTGAAGCAGCTGAAAAGGAGAGAGTAGGCAACAGGTACCCCCAGCCCCATCCCTGGACCCCAGATTGGCAGCGGCCCAGAGTGAGATAATCCCCAGGGAGGGACCGTCTCCGCAATCCATCAACACAGGCCCTGAAGCTGGTCCTGTGCTCACCCTGCTCAGGAAACGTATAGAGGAGCTAACCTCGGAACTCTACGAGAGCCAGCGGCGGCTGACAAATTCCGACAATGAGAAGATGCTGCTCAAGAAGACGCTAAACGAGAGCGAACAAAGAATAAGCGACCTGATGGAAGCCGCCAAAATCGCTGAGCAAAAGGTAAGAGAGTGCGCAGACAGCTACTACCGCTATCTGGCCTGCCTGAGGTCAAGGAGGCCAGTCTCTATTAACTTCCCAGAACTTGTGATAGGCTGTTACACCAGCCACTCAGGACCAGTTCCCATGACCGGTCATAAGCATGTTCAAGGATTAGGCTTAAAAACACCCAGAGGACAATATAAGTTGTTGTATTACTTGCTTTTCTATTGCTACAATAAAACACCACAACCAAGGAAACCTATAGAAGAAAGAGTTTATTTGGGCTTACCTTGCAGAGGGTTCGAGTCCATCCGAGGGGCAGGGGCGGGAATTGGCAGGCATGCCGGCTAGAACAGGATGCTGTGAAGTTATATCTTGAACCATAAGCCCAAAGCAGGATTGGGACAAGGCCTTAAATTCTTAAAGCTCGGTCACTAGCGACATACTCCCCTCAGCAAGGCCACACCTCCTAACCTCCACCCCACCCCAAACAGTGCCAACTACTGGGGACAAGGTGTCCAAATGCAGGAGCTGATGAGGGACATTCTCCTTCAAACCGCTGTTGGTTCATTCATCTGTTTGTTTGCAGTCAATGCTTGCCCACTGACCTGTGTCCCCAGCCTCTACTGCTCTTCTGAAGACAGAGGGGCCATCCTTGTCCATCCGTTGACAGTCTTTGATCTCTCACGTATTCCCGTAGTGTTCTTCTAAGATTTACTTTATTCCAAGAGGTTTTTATGTAAAGATTTGGCCTAGAGGGCAAGAAAGTCGACATTATAGGAACTGGGTCCATACATTGGTTTAGTTAAAGAATTAAACAGAGTATGAGAGCAAACATTCCCCCCGAGTGTGCTGGGGGGGGGGGTGTTAAGAAATAACCCTCACGTTTGTGTCCACCCTTCCTGGGTAGAACTGTCTGGATTTCTTCTCCCACGTATAGTAGGGTGGGATTGTCTTGCAGCCTGGCCTTTTTTCCTCCCCCCACTCAGCAAAGAGAGCTAACGAACACCAAGAACAAGCTGGAAGAGGAACTTCAGGAGATAAAAGGGTTGCTGGAGGAGAAACGGGAACAACTGAAAAGGAGCAAGGAACAGGAAAAGGCCCTGGAGGGAGAAATTGAGGCTCTGCGACAGGAAGCAAAAAAGAAAGAAAAGATGGTGAGAGGGTGGGACCTGGAGAGCTCAGGCTGGGAATCCGGTGAGAGGGTGGGACCTGGAGAGCTCAGGCTGGGAATCCGGTGAGAGGCTGGGACCTGGAG
>NC_022011.1:18355276-18358557 GCF_000317375.1 Microtus ochrogaster | reverse complement strand
AGGAGGAGGAGGAGGAGGAGGAGGAGGGGCGAGGGGCAGGAAGGACAAGAGGCTCAAGTTAACCCCCTGCTCTGGCGGTGGGGGTGGGCTTCACTGTTTAATGGGCGAGCAGGCCAAAGAGCGGGTGAGGAAGCTGGAGGAAGAGAAGGAGAATCTGCAGACGGAGCTCAGTTCCTGTTCCTCACACCTGGAGTCCACCATCAACAAATACAACAACTCCCAGAAAGTCATCCAGGAGCTCAACGTAGAGGTTAGTAGACAGCAACCCCAAAGAAGGGCCCTGACTTCGCGTCTAGGGCTTGGCTGCCTGTGCACGCCTGAGGCCCTGCAGCTCGTCTCTGAGGCCCTGCAGCTGGTCTCTGTCCTGTAATGGGTGGGAGATGGCTGCAGACCCTGAGGGGGAAAACTTTTTCTTCCTTAAGTAACAGGTTTCATTTCGTACTGGGGGCAGGGGAGCCCCCACCCCAAACTCCTGGAATGTTCCGCCAAGTCTTTCCGCAGTAGAAATTAGACAAAGAACTGAGTGAATTAATTGTTTGGAACCACCTGAGAGGGAATATTCTCAAAACTAATTGCAAGTCACAGAAGGTGCTAGGAGAGGGTCATTTCGGTCCATCATTACGCAGATGAAAATCACGGGCTGGGACATTCTAGGAACCGCTCTTGAATTCAGCCATTCTCTTTACACACCTTCCTTCTGCATTCCTCTTAACAAAGTATACGTCACTGTGATCCCCATTTACAAAGGGAAGAAAGGCCGAATCCCAGGGCCACTAATTAGTAAGCGGCAGGACGAACCAGTGTTTGAACCTGGATCATCCAACTCTAAAGCCTGTCCTTTTTTTCCAGCACAAACTGTGATGCTTTCCCCAATGGAATATATTATACCTTTCTGGACATGAAAAAAAAAAAAATATATATATATATATATATATATAGTGCTTAGAAGACAAGTCTCTTGAGCTACAAATGAAAACCCAGGCACCCCTTAATCTTTCATAATACAAAAAGATCTGAAATCCTATGACTATTCAAAGCTTAAGATGAGCTTTCCCAACAGCACTCTGGGCCCCGCCGTGGTGGCAGAAAAATGACCACTCTGAGCTGACCACTGGGCACATCTTGCCACTGAGAGCTGAGGAACTGACTTTGTACTTTTAATTAATATTAAGTTCAGACGGCACAGGTCTCGAGTGCTGGCCTTCTCGGAGTTTTGTCCCCTGGAGTGGCGAACCATGAGGTCTCTGTCATCCCGCTCCCTGAGAACCCTCCGTCCATTGAAGGAACGCTGTTAAGTGTTCTGTATGAGCCTGGTGGCAGAAATTAGCCGTGTTGATTCGGAAGCAAGAGCACCAATACTGGAATTCCTTTGCCCAGATAGTAAGAAGGATTTGGTTTTTTTTGGTTTTTTTTAGAGTGTAAACATATTCAACTTCTTAATGTTCAACTTTTTAAAAAGCATTTCCCATATACACTGAATCAATTGAAATAGCTATTAGAAAAAGGCTGAGGTTTGCTTTCTGAACATGTGCTTCCTTTAGCCAATATTTTATTTTCAATTTTTTGCTATTTGAAGATAAAGAAATAGATAGAAAACTTTCCCATTTACTTGATTATATCACATTCCCACTGTATTTTATTATTTTTAATATTAATGCAGAACCTCATCCATTTGAATATATTAATTTTCCGTTTGAACATCTTAGTAATTTTACTTATAAGTTGTAAGAGTCTCTCAGTTTATTTTCACAAAGTGTGTGTTTGTATATGTGTGTGTGTATACAGTGTTAGGGATCAAGCCCCAGGCCTTTTACATGCTAGGCTTGTGAACTTTGGGTCAGGGTCTCACTATAGAGTGCAGGCTATCCTCAAACTCCTGGAGTTTATGGGTTACTTCTAGTAGATAAGTCATCTGTAAATAACAAGGTTCCTAAACATTTCTTTGTAATATCTAGGCTTGTTTTATTTTTCTTGCCTTGTCACATTGGACAGTACCTCCAGTATGAGGATGGACAGCTGCGGTAGTACACGTCTTGTTCTTTACTGTTAATGTAATGCATCTGCTTCAGCACAATGTGCCCTCTGGGCTTCTTCTACCTCTATCTCTCTAGTTCCTTCAGTTTCTCAGGTACTAAGAGGTTTGTCAGTTCAGTACAGGGTGTTGAATTCCGACAGGTGCCTAGGGTTTTTTTTTTCTGTTAAAATAATAATGCCGTTTTCTCCTTCATACAATGGTAAAACATAATCATAATTTTGGCTCATCTCTGTGTTTCTAGTTTGAGTCCTGGTTGTGTATCATGTACCTCTCTGTTAAATACATCCTTAAAGTAATCTCGGGAGTGAAATCAAACCAGTGCCACCAGAATCTATTGATAAAAACCATTGATATAGGATAAGTAGAGGAAGACTTCACAGCCTCTGTTAAAATTGAGTTGGATTTAAAGAACAATGAAAGGCTACTGACAGAATTTCCTCAGAGACAAGACACACAAGACTCTTGACTAGAGTGTGGACATGGCCGGGGGAGGGTAAGTGTAGATGGAAGGATGTGCAGGTTATTAGGTTGTCTCTGGGGAAGACTGGCTGAAGTACTGACTGTGGGAAGAAGCAAGGAATCGAAGATGGCTTAGAGGCCACACATTCTGAAGGTTACCCTTCCGCTTCCAGACTTAGAAACAGATCTCTGTCCCAGGCTTCAGATCCACAAGGAGAACCCTCACTTTACTCCTAGTGATTCCCAACCGTACGCAGGCACCCAGCGCAAAGCCTCTCCACAGGCATCGCCAACACTGCGTGAAAGAACCTCAGAGGTTCCCGGTCTGTGGAGAAAGGCCTGAGGCGCGAGAAGTAAGTGGCAGAACCTGGACCTCAAGCCGGATTTGTGACCACATCTCCACTGCCTTTAACCACCCAGTACGCTCACTGCCGAGGCTAAGACACAAAGTTGTTTTAAACACACTGCTGCCTGAGTTGAGTACAGCAGAGCCCCTTGAACCACACAAAATTTGAATCTCTAAACAGACAATGTAACTTTACATTCCACCACTGACTTAACATTTCTTCTATGACTGTTGTGTGGCTGCTGTGTGTTATGCCCGACGGGACAGCAACAGGAGGAAGAGGTGACTTCCTCTGTAGAGCGCACACAGGGCTGGGTCAGAGACCTGCTGTGTCACGCCCGCCTCGACCCGCAAGGATGACGCAACACCGGAGCTCTTCCTGCTAGCAGTTTATTCAGGACCTTGTCTCTCTCTCTCTCTCTCTCTCTCTCTCTCTCTCTC
>NC_022011.1:18283224-18354651 GCF_000317375.1 Microtus ochrogaster | reverse complement strand
CTGTGGTTTTGGAGCCTGTCCTGGAACTAGCTCTTGTAGACCAGGCTGGTCTCGAACTCACAGAGATCCGCCTGCCTCTGCCTCCCGAGCGCTGGGATTACCAGCATCCTTTTTTTTAAAGCCTATGTATATGTATGTATGGTTTACCTACATGTATGTCTATGTATCACATGTATGCAATGCCTTTGGAGGCCAGGGGAGGATATCAGATCTCCCAGGACTGGAGTTACAGATGGTTATAGATGAGTAATGGGAATTGAACCCAGGTCTCCCGAAAGAGCAGCCAGTACTCTTAACCACTGAGCTATTTCTCCAGCTCTGAGACTCATCTTTCTTAAGTAGGTTCTAGGAACCTAACTCAAGTCCTCACAAGCTCTGTGTGGACTTGGCTACCTCCCTGACCCAGACTGACATCTTTGTATCTGTGAAACATATTCCGTGAAGTTAGCATGTCCCAGTGCTGCTTCTATTGGAGACATGGTACCCAGAAAGCGAAACATGGCTAGAAAGATACAGGGACGCTCAGGAAGAGCTCTGCATTTCCTCACAGTGAGATGAAGATATGAGCATGAACACAGATGCCCAGGCACTTACGGCAGAGAACCCAGCTCTTGTCTACTTCCTGCATGCAGTCACACACCTGTGGCTGGGAACAGCCTTGACAGTGATGCTCTTGTTCCCTAAAGATAGCCCGCCAGAAAGACTCCATCATGATTCTGCAGACACAGCTGGACTCAGCTATCCAGAAAGAAAAGAACTACCTCCAGAACATGGTCAGCAAAGAAACCTACGAAGAGGTTTTGCGGAAGTCGGGCGTCTGCCAAGACGACCTGACGCAAGCCCTGGAGAAGGTGAGGCCACACCCACTCTTCACCCAGGAAGTAGTCCAAGAAATTCAGGGACTCTGAGTGAGCAGAAGCCAATTCCTTACAAGACTGGCAACCCTCAGGGCTTCTCAACCCTTGCCTAGATAGGGGTGTCTGCACAATGAAGACCTCCTTCCTCTTTGCTTTGTATGCTGCTGTCCTTGTATTGATTGTGAGGTGGCAGAGATGGCATTGTCTAACAAGTCTTCCCACTCATGAGTGATTCAGGGACAGGGTTTGTCCCAAAGCCTGGGTTGTTGGGGAAATCCATGCATCCTCTGTAGATCAGTAGATACATGTAGAAAGAAATGAACTGGAAGAGGGGAATAAAAACCCAGGAGGGGGCCGGCGGTGGTGGCGCACGCCTTTAATCCCAACACTCGGGAGGCAGAGGCAGGCGGATCTCTGGGAGTTCGAGGCCAGCCTGGTCTACAAGAGCTAGTTCCAGGACAGGCACCAAAGCTACAGAGAAACCCTGTCTGGAAAAACAAAAAAAAAAAAAAAAAAAAAAAAACCCAGGAGGGTAGTACAGAAAGCCAACCTCTGTCTCCCCCCCACACACACACCCCTTTGAAACACCAGCACCATCGTGGGCAGAGGACGCGGAGGGCCTGGAACCTTTTGCACTAAAGACTTGGCAGAGAAGGTCAAGGGCCCTGGTGGCCACTCTAATGCACTCTGTCTTTGCCGGAAGCTCACTCATGCGACCGCTGAGACAAAGAGCCTGCAGCGCAACTTGCAACAGACCCAAGAGAGGAAGGCGCAGCTGGAAGATGAAATCATGGCTTATGAGGAAAGGATGAAAAAGCTCAACGTGGAGTTAAAAAAGCTACAGGGCTTCCACCAGCAGAGTGAGCTAGAGGTGAGAGGCTGGGGGCTCAGGCTGTCTTCCTCTTAGAGGTCCACAAGGTCACCTTTGGCACGCGGAATTATTTAGCGCCCAACCATACCCTTTGGCTGAGAGGTTCACTCCACCTCGGCTTCTGGAATGACAGGCAGGCCAGAAGGTCGAAGCAGGGGCGCCCTCTGCTGGTCACTGGAAATAAAAGGTACAGACACTCCAAACCACACTTCCAATGGAGAGGGTACCCTCCATCTTGCCTGAGCCCGCCCCTGCCCACTCCCTCACTTTGCACTCCCGGGCAGGTGCACACCTTTGATAAGAAACTGGAAGAGATGAGCAACCAGGTGTTGCAGTGGCAGAAGCAGCATCAGAGTGACCTCAAGATGCTGGCCGCTAAGGAGACGCAGCTCCGGGAATTCCAGGAAGAAATGGCCACCCTGAAAGAGAACCTCCTTGCGGATGAGAAGGAGGTGGGCACTGTTTGGACTCTGTCACTTGCTCTCCACCCCTCCAGACTGGGGGGTCATTGGGGATGCCAGGAACAAGACACACACACACACACACACACACACACACACACACTATTCTGCAGGAAGCAGAATCAGGATACTTCCAGCTACTTCTCAACTCACCTATTTTCCTGTGGTTTTGTTGATAGATATTGAACAAGACTCTCAGCAAGACTTAGTCAGGTCCCTCAGCTGCCACTCACAAGCCCTAGTCCTCCCTCTTCTGGGCACATCCTGCCAGGTTTTGTCATCCAATGTGTTAAGCAGTCTTTAAGATATGCCCCCACTTCCAGCATCCCAAGAAGTGCCATTCATGGCATGAAGGCTTGAGACTTCTTAGGGCAGCCACAGAGCCCTTGTTCAAATTAAAAAGAAGCATCTCATTTTCCCCCAATGCCTCCCTTTGTGGTGACATCAGCTCAGAATACTGTTTTAAAACAAGTCACTTCACTACCATTAGTTTGAGAACCGCCACGGTGAGCATACGGATCTACCATGTCTGTGATGAATGGCGCCCCTCAGGCGTGTCACCGCTGTGTGGAAGGAAGGTCCTGTACGTGGCAACTCTGGCCTCAAATTGGGCAGCAGAGTTGATTTTATTTTTTCTCTCAGAAAGAAAACTCCAGATTTTGGGGAGGGAGGTAGCCGTGGGTGTCCCATCCCTTCCAGTCTCATTTTCTTCTTGTATGCAAAGCCATGCTGCCTGCCCCCGAGGACAATCAAAGACACCTGCAGGCTCCACTGGGACAATGACCAGATTATGTGCAACATGGAGCAGTGGGCAAAGGAGCAGAAGTGAGTGTCACCCACAAGAGTAGGGGGGTCCCCAGGCCGGGCTGAACTGAGAACCACAGTGACTAAACCACGCGTGCCTGCCCAAGAACTCACCACACACAAGGGTTGGGAATCAGAGGGGTCACACCCCTCCAGGCAGGTTTGCAAAGCCTGCCACATCAGAGGCAAGGCGTGCTTCACTGAGCTATACGCTTCCTCTACCCAAGCTGGGATCCATCCTCACGTGGATACCTTGAACCCATTCCTTTGAAATCGTCTGAATGGGAGTCTTCAGCTGACAAGGACTCACAAGGCTCAGGGACAAAGTGATAGGGGCCAAGAAACAAGCAGAACCCCTTGCTGAGAAGGACCGGTGCCCATCGGTCAACTTCTCACCCATCTAGGGAAGAGCCATTCTTCCCCTGTGTGTTTTCTTACAGGATTGCCAATGAGAAACTGGGAAACAAGCTGCGAGAACAGGTGAAATACATCGCCAAGCTGACCGGAGAAAAGGAGTAAGTTGTCCTCCCTGCGTTGTTGCCTCTTGGGACCACCCCTGGCCGACTGACATTCTGTATGGGGACTAGCCCCTAGAACAACAGAACGATCTGGAAGGACCCTGAGACCTGAAACCGTTCCTATGCAGCACCGGTATGTCACGTGACTGCGCTGGACCGTCATTCTCTCCCTCAACAGCCACCCAGTGAGGTGATGAAACCTCCCACCTCCTTCCCCGACGCACCTGTGGTTTTCAGAGGCCGAGAGCATTGAGACAGGAGTGGGCACAGGCTGGCAGGCCGGCAGGCTGTGGGTAGGGACTAAGCGGCTATTGCTGAGGTCCGTGAATGAAGGAGCACGGAAACCATGGCTCTCGGTGGAAGAGTTTGGGGTGGGAAGTCCAGGTTAAGGGTTCCTCTGCTTCACCTGGTCCCCAGGAACCTGGGGCTCCTGTTCTCAAGAGCTCCACTCTCCCTCGTGATCCCGCTTCACCACCTGGCCAAAGGTCTGCCCACTGAGAGTGAGGCCAGGGACTACAGGAAGTCAGAGAACAGAGGTGAAGAAAGGGCTGTCCAAAGGTAGAATCTTTTAGCCAGTGCCTAGGACGGTGTTTCCCCAAGCTTTTTCCAGGGACACAGAAACTGCCAAGTTTGGCATTCTAGGAGGGTCTGGAGAGGGCTTGCTTGTGATAACGTTGGCCAAGCAGCCGTCACCTCAAACTTTGCTGAGAAGTCTGAAGGTGTCTCTGCACGCCTGGCATCCAGGTGTGGCTCCCAGGAGCCAGCTCTGCCCTGGGCTTTGACCTTATGCTGGATCAGGAGTTGAAGGAGAGAACAGAACTGTCACGTGGAGAACAAGAAACCCAGACCCGGAGTAGGCTGGGTTGTGCGGGATGTACAAGACAGAAGATACGCTGACTTAGAGAGGGACAGAGAGCCAGGGAATGGAGGCCATAGCAGACCTGGCCTCCAGCCCAGAGGCACGTGGCCTGGGGAACCCTAGGGGAAGAGGCCGGATCTCCAGAGAAAGTGGGTGAAGGATGTGACCAGAAGAGGCTGAGGATCCAACCCCTCACATGATTGCTTCCAAAAATGGACCATGATTCTTTCTAATGGAAAAAAAAAAAAAACGTTCTATGAAAATAATTAACTAAAGAAAAAAAAATAGTTGTCATAACCTTGAAAGCCCATACCCAGTAGCACAGACCACCATAAGTTCAAGGCCTGCCTGGGCTATAGATCTAGTTCAAGGCCAGCCTGGGCAATTTGATGAGACCCTGTCTCAAAGGATGTAAATTGGAAGACAAAGGTTAGGGATATGGTCCAGTGGTGGAATACTCACATGGTTTGAGCCAGGCCCTCGGCTCAATCCCTAGGACGGCCAAAAGAATTATAAAGTAACAGGTAACTCCAAGCTTTTCCTTATAGTTTACCAAGTGCCAGAAAGAGCCGTCTTACCAGATGCTCATTCTTGAACTTCCTTGGTCTTATCTGAGGAAAGCCATCTTTTAATAATAAATACAACATTAGCCCAACTAATATGTGTTATTCAGCATGTGGGAAGCAGAGTTCTAAGTGTTCTGCACACACTGACTTCTTTAATCTTCCTGAGACCTCATGAGCTGAGAATGCAGGCTCTCCTTGACTAAGGTGAGGCCGTGTCTGGACAAATCCATTGTAAGTTGGAAATATTATCCGGCCAAGCGTGCATTTACTGCTCATAATTTACTGCCTGTAGCAGCTTAGTCCCATGGTAGCCTGTAGAGCAGTGGCAGTGGCTAACCGGAAGCTGAAGTCATGAACACTTCCCAGCATCTCCCAAGAAGCTTAAGCCACATCTTGCCTGTCTGAGAAAAAAAAAGTTTCCTATTGAATGTATATGTTATGAAGCCAAAAATATTCTAAGTTGAAGCATCAAGCCAGGGTCTCCCTATGGTGACAGAGGCATTTGTAGGAGGAGAAAAACAGTCCGGGAGGCTGAGTGTCTTCCCCTGTCCCCATAGTTTTCCTTCATCCGCTGCTCTCAAGACTTGTTAGGAGAAATTCATAGGTTGATAATAGTTGCCACTTATTGAGCCATGGAAGACACTAAATTATCTTTCCTCTGCCCTATACCCCTGCCTCCACCAACTCATCTGTAAAATGGGAAGAAGAAATTTGGCCATGTTCTCTACAGAGGTAGGAACCCTGTACTCGCTACTCTTCAGAAAGGGGAGCAGAGAGAATTAGGGCGCTAGCTTCAGCTGCGTGCATTTCCCAGACAAAGCTATGAGCATACACAGAACTTCCCGGATCAGCCTTCTGGTTTGTCTATCAGATTTCCATCGTTTATCAAACTGAATCCTTCCATGAACCCCAGACAAGGCAGGTTTAATTGTCCCCATCAAAAAACATAGACAAAGGCCCAGAACGGACAGAATGGGCCCTCTTCCTAGGTCTTCCTCACCCCCAAGGCCTGAGCTGCTTCCATGGGACTCAGATGGGCCTCCATTTGCATAGGGTAAACGTGAGAACCCTCCTTAGCCCTCTCCTGTGGCACCCTCCGGGTTCTTTCCAGCGAGGAGCCAAGCACTGCAGACAGACAAACAGCCACCTGCCCTCCTCACGTTCCTCTCCTTCCCACAGCCAGCTCCACAATGTAATGGTCCACCTGCAGCAGGAAAACAAAAAGCTGAAGAATGAGATAGAAGAGAAGAAGTTAAAGACCGGAAACGCGAGGATCTGTGCCAAAGCCCTCGGCCCCTGCAAACTGGAACCCTCCCAAAGGGGGAAAATTTGCAACCCACTGGGCTGGAGAGGAATAGCCCAGGACGTGCCAAAAACAGACATCACCAAGTACATCGGGGCGCCCCACTGCTCGGGTACGTGTGCCCCTTGCTTTCTGCTGCTGTGATGTCTCCTTTGACCCCTAAACCAAAACAGCAATATTGTGACATCATTCTCCAAAGATACACTGGATTAGAATTCATGCAGGAAAGAAAAATAGATTACTAGAGACCTTCGTTCACAGTGACCATTCCTTCCAAAACTGTAGATGAAGGAGACAATTATCATCCCTCAGATCTGAGAATTTTGGTGATACCCCAGTACCTCACATCACAGATCTGTCTCCTTCTGACTCAGTCCCATTGCAGGGTGAAAGGAAGGAGGGAGAAATAGACTTCTTCCTTCTAGACACCCCACAGACTGAGTATCCCAGCCCTCCACTCTGTCCAGACCTACGCCTACTGTTCCTACCACCTCTTTATTCCACAAAACCCCAGAAGGGGGCTGTCACCCTACAACAGAGCTATCTGGCCATGACACGGGTCCAGCCATGATGCTGGTCCTCAAGAAGTCACTTGTTCACTTCTCCTCAAACTAAAGCTTTCGTTTCCTCCCTGTTCCCCCAGGCTCCTCATACTGCTAGCCGTGGCTCCTCGCCCTCAGCCCCATCCCTACACATTTGCAGAGGACAGCGAGTTCCTGCCCCTCCTTCTTGACCGGTATCAGCTCCTACAGTCATCCATCGAGGCCCCTGTATGGTTTACAAGACATTATTATTGCTTTACTGAGTTGTCTACTTCCTGCAGTGGAGTGAGTTCGGATACCCCACTCCCACCTCCAGGCCCAGACTCTGAAATAAAGACCCAGACCACAAGCTTCCATGAGCTCCTGGTGTCTCTGCACAGCCCATCCCCAGCAACCTGCTCGTGCCTGTGTTCGCCAGATGCCTAAACGTTCTGGTCCCTTCACTTCTGTAGGAGAAAGGGTTGCAAAGCCAGCCTTTGGGTTACTTGCACTAGGTTTTTAAACCAACAAGAAGGAATTAGCCCCCCCCTCCCCCGCTTTAATGTCTGTCTGGAATTTTTAAAAAAAAAATCTAGAAACCTTTTATTTCCCCCCCCCCCAAAAGAAAACAATGCTAGGACCCAAAAGAAAGTGCGAGAAATAAGTGATGTGTTTTTCCAAGTGGGGAAGGGTGGGCACACCATCTGCTTCCTCCTGGCTGCCATATTACATTCCTCCTTTTAACAAGTTTACTTTTCTCCCCAGCCAGGGCAATACAAGGAAAATTCCATTATAACAAACTCCAAGGACAGCTAAACCACTTTATTGTGGTAGGATTTTGTTAAGCGGAGCACATGTCTGGAATTTATATTTCAGTCTATAGGAAATAGAGACAAATAGGTACCAGGGTAAAATAAGAGGAAGACAGGGAAGAGCTTGCCCTTGTGAGAAGGTGGGAAGAGGGAAGAGGCACGCTGGCAGGCAGTGGCGCTCAGATACTCTTGCCTCCCTCTCGGCCAAACCAAGGCTAAGAAAACGCACTACTCATCATGCCGTTTCAGCCTCGCCGGGATGCAGGAGGGTTAAGCTCCTGTGTGCAGAGAGAAATGGGTACTGAAAAGCTCTGGGAACATCTCTTGTGGTGTTTGATGTCCATCTGCTAAAGGTCTTCTGACTTTGTCCCCAACTTGGGGCTTAGAATAGCTTGGTATCAGCTGGGCAGTGGTGGTGCACGCCTTTAATCCCAGCACTGAGTAGGCAGAGGCAGGCAGATCTCTGTGAAAAAAAAAAAAAGAAAAAAAGAATAGCTTGATATCAGGTTGGTAACACCTGAAAGTCCACAGTCCAGTCTACTAAAAAGATGGGCCTATCTCCATATTTAAAGAAGAGAGTTCATATACATCAGTCAAAATTGCAACCTCTGGATACTGTGAATGTCACAGTTATTCAAATTCAAAGCTGTCTCTCACTCTCTGTGGGGGTGATTATATCAGATCAAAGCAGGGGTGCATTGTGGGAAGCAAGGAGATGGAAACATTTTTACTATTGCACCCAGTCACCTTGCTGTGAAAGCTCAGACAGGCGGAAGATCTGTCTAGGCAGAGAGAAAAGACTTAGAGAATGCCAGAGAGACAGGCACGCTAAGTGCCCCTTAAGAAATAACCAAAGAAGTCAGTCTCTACAAAACCACTTAGGATCTGCTAGGGAAAAGAAATGGTTGCGGAAATAGATTTTGTAAACCCACAGCTTGGCGGTCAAAGCTAAGGGTTTTCTCTGAGATTGAGAACAAGGATGCTCACTTGTGCCTCTTATATTTAACACAGTTCTAGTAACTGGAGCCAGAGTGCTTAGATGGGAAAAAGAAATAAGATACCCAGATTAGAGCGGGGAGCTGGCAAGAAGGCTCAGCAGGTGTAGCAGTTTAAATAAAAATGTCCCCCATAGGCCCAGATATTTGAACAATCTGTCCCTAGTTGCTGGCACTGTTTGGGGAAGTCTAGGAAGTGCCGCCTTGCTGGAGAAAGTGTGTCACTTGGGGTTGGCTCTGAGAATTAATAACCTCATCCCACCTCCTGCTTGTTCTACTTCCTGCCTACATTTAAAGACATGACCTCAACTTCCTGCTCCCGCCACCATGCCTACCACGTGCTGCTATACTTCCGCCTATGACGGTCTCCGATCCCTCAAACAAACTCTTCTTGACGTTGCCTTGGTAAATGGCATTTTAGTTACAGCAACCGAACAGCAACTAACAAAGCAGGTTACAGTGCTTGCTGAGCAAACCTGGATACCTGAATTCCATGGAATCCCAGCATGCCTACAGCATGATCAAAGGCAGACAAAGGCTCACCAGGAAGCTCATGGGCCAGCCTGTAACACGCAGCACGGCAGGACAAGAGAGACCCTGCCTCAGTAAGGGAAACAGAGAGAACTGACTACTAATTACATCTATTCATAGACCATATTTTATATGTGGGAAACCCTGCACTGAGAATATAGCCAGGCAGACCTCCAGGAGCAGGCTGCTATCTACGCTGCTTGCGGCACCTGGGCCCTTGGCCGGGCATTCTTTACTTTTAAATTCAGCTGCATCAGACCCATAGTTTTCATAATATTCTGTTTCTCTCATCTAAAGGAGCACATAAGGGGTTTTGTGCCCACAGTTTCCGCTTCTCAGCCATAAAACTTAACAGTTAGACTCCACTCTCCCTATACCCGTGTATATCCTGAACTTGAACCTGTAAATGGATCCCCTACTGAGCCGCCTTCTTCTGGACTCCCACCCAGGCCAAGACTAGATTTCCCAAACAAGCAGGAGGAAGCCTCTAAACAGCATGCGCCTCTTTAAAGAAGTCACCCCCAACACCACCGCCCTGGAAACAGCTGGCATTCAGAGCATGGCCTGTCCTATGCTGGATGCCCTGAGCCACCCTCAAGTCCCTACACCTAAGCTGGGTCCCATTCAGTCATCGCCTTCTCTATGAATCTCTGCCTAGAGGCCTAAGAAGGTGGCTCGGTAATGAAGTGCTCACCTCATGAGAATGAAGACATGGGTTGAGATCCCCAGCATCCATGAAAAAATAAGACAGCGAACATCTCTGGGCTCCTCACACATGTCCAGGTGCATGCACACCACACATGTATGCATATAAGCACATGAACATGTATACACATGCCCCCAGGAAAGCTTCCCCATCAGCAAAATGTACAGAGAGTAGAGCTAAGGTTCTAGAAAGATCTATCCAAGGGCAGGAAGGACAAGGGATCTGCCTCTCCTGTCCCTACTGTAGGGATAAGAACCGGGAAAGAGAAAGGAAATTTAAAAAATGCAATCACATTTTACAAATAATATATTTATTTCTAAATCCCTGGTGATAACCAAATTACAAGTGCCTCTGCCTCTATCTTGCTACTTTACACAAGGATTAAAAAAGATTCAGTCCCAGCAAGTTGCTTTAAGCCAAGTGTCCTGGGGACAGGCTATGTGGATGTGATGGCCCAGCCACCTCCTGCTGCTCAAGCAGCTGCTTATTGGCTCTGCAGTCTGTTCCTGCCCAGTCCTGCATCAGGACCGTCTCTTCCCTGCGGCAAAGCCTGACTCAGCAGGAGCCGCTCCAGACTAGATGAACACACAGATGAAAGCCGAGTCTGTGTCTGTGTCCGTAGGGCACTGTGGCTGGAGAGCTTAGAGCTCAGTACCTGGCCACCAGTCTCTCCTTCGACAGCCTCAGCTCACAGTCCAAAGCGGGCTGGTGTGCGGCGAGGTGTCATGGGCTCCCCCTGCTCCTTCCGACCTGGAGTGTAGATCTTCGTGGACCTGGACACACAGAAAGAGGAGGTAGGAAACAATGCTTCTCCCTGGGCAGGGGCCCAATGCACAGCAGCTCTGAGGCTGCAGGAGCTCATCCATAGCACACTCTACTCCCTTGCTTCCCCATCTCCAGTGAGCACAGAAAAGGAAGTCGCTCCACTCTGACATCTATTAAGGAACATTTACATTGGATCTTTAGAAAACTACTTTTGTGATCCCCAGATAAGAAGGTCACCAGTCCTGCATTTGTCCTTGTCCCCAGTTCCTGGAGGAATTAGCCAAGTGGCCAGGGCATCTCTGCTACTCACAAAGGGTCCTCAGAACACTCCTGATAGTTGGTGTTCACCTGGAGTAAGATGGAGATGCCTGGCCAAAAAGATCAGTCAGGGGCTGAGAGTTGAAGCTCTGACCAGCCTAAGCCCCGGAGGGTGGAGTGGGGAGAGGACAGAGGCTGAGTTCAACCATCAATGTGATGACTCAACCACCTGTGTCAATGTCCTAGGCCTCAGTTAAAGTAAACACCATACTTCAGTGGCGTGTGCCTGACTGTCAACTGTGAGGACAGACTGTACAAACCCAGTGCCAGGAGAGCAGCCCCAAGGACAAATGAGCCTTCCTATTAGGACCCACTCACCCCTCCATCCACACACCTCTCCCTTTGGCTGATTTCGTTCGCTTTCAGGAATAAACCTATTTACCGAACTCTGTCCTTAGTCCCGGAATTCTCCAGAAAGCAGAGCAAGTCCATGGGAACCCCATAATTAAGAGGAAACTGGCTGGTGCTGGGTAAAGTGAGGACAGGCCAGTGCCCTCGTTGCCACGATCACCCCAACTCCAGGCATTACAGCAGCACAAAGTTCTCTTTTGCCTGCTATTTTGGGGGTTTTTTGGTTTTGTTTATATTTTTTTCTGGTTTTTCGAGACAGAGTTTCTCTGTAGCTTTGGAGCTTGTCCTGGAACTAGGCCAGCCTCAAGCTCACAGAGATCCGCCTGCCTCTGCCTCCTGAGTGCTGGGATTAAAGGCGTGCGCCACCACCGCCCGGCTTTTTTTTTTTTTTTTTTTTTTTTTTTTTACTCCCCTTGCCTGACAATAAGGCTGTAGGATCCACCCCCAAAGAATCCAGCTCACTTTGGGCCCTGAATCTAGAGGCTAATGACCAAGAACTGCAGTGGACATTCCAAATTGTCCCTTCAAGTTGTCCAACTACTACCTCTACAAGTGACCACCCAGCACAAAGCTACTTCTGCACCAATTTCACCTTTACACTGACAGCTTCTCTTAAAACATGACCTAGCACCTGCCTGGGGCCCTGAATGCTTCCCTAAGGCCAAGCCTCACCTAACACTGCCCAGTGGGCTACGCTTCTCCTGCTCCTGCCGCCGTGCACGGAGCTGCTCCTCAGCCAGGGCCATCTCCTCCTCCATAGCAGAAGCTTCTTCTTTAGCCCGACGACGATTCTCCTAGGAAAAGACAGAGGGACCAGCTGCAGAGGCCGCATCTGTGCTTGGGGCCACCTCTAAGAACCCAGGCCTGTGTACCTTTCCTTCAGCTCAGGACTTTTTGTAAAATATTCACGACACTGGATAGTCCAGTCTTAGCCAGTCACCCCTCAGTTCTCCACACAAGCCAGTAAGTACTGACATTCTTTTCGTGTGTGTGTACACATATATATTTGGATAAATCCATGCACAAGCTAGAGGGAGGATGGTGGTTGTTGCTTGCTCTCCACGTTAGTCCCTTGAAACATGGTCTCTCACTGAGCCTCAAGTTCATCAAGGCTAACCTTCAGCCAAGCTGGCTGGTGGGACTCCAGGACCGACCTCTCTGACCCCCAATAATGGAGTTATAGACAGGCATGGCTTTTTCTATACAGTGCTGGGGATTTGATCTTCAGTCCTCATGCTTATACAGCAAACACTCCCACCCACTAAGCCTTCTCCCCACCCCCAAGAACTGACAAGGCCACCTCAAGGAAGGTTTCTCTTTTTTCTCCTGGCAATACTGAAGACTGAGTGCATGCTGGTGGTTTACTGCTGAACTACAACCACAGCCCAGTACACACGTTATTCTAATCGAGTTCACAGCCATGCCAGGAGGCCCACAGAGATCAGGAAGACACTGCCCTGTGACTAGAAAGGAAGCTGTGTTTGTCCCCGTGTGGAGATAATTATGTGACAAAGTGGGCATACAAAAGCAGAGCCACATTTGCACCCCTAAATAACACACTACAGCGTTGTTCATTAGTAGACACCAAACCCTGGAGATGGAATCGTGGGTAGAGGAAATGAACAGAGGCAAGCTGACACAACCAGGACCGCAAATGCATCTGAGCATCATAGGTGAAGCAGAACTAACAGGCCTTTAGCTACCAAAGTACACATGGTGGAGACACAAGTGAGCTCCCACTAAAAGAAGTGATTAGCCAGATGCACACTACAAAACCTTCTATGGGACAGATGACAACTGCTCCAATAAATCAATGTCATGAAAAGATAAAGCAGAGCCCGTATCAGAACGAAGGTATTAATGTATATAACCACCCCTGCAATGCTCCGTCCTAATTCAAGTGAATCAATCGTGAGATGTTATTGCTGATAAGTGGGAAACTCTGGTTAGGAACTGGAGACTCGGGTGACACTAAAGAGGAATGACACTGGCACAGAGGCGACGCTGCTGAAGTAAATCTACTCATCCTTAAGTACTTAGGGATGAACTAACAATCTCTGGAGGCACACTTTAAAGTGTTCTGGAAGGAAAAGGGATAAGGAGGGAGAGGGAAAAAATAAGGTGTCAATTACAGAGAAAAAGAGATGTAGCTAATTACAGTGATTTCTTTATAGTATTTTGTGTAGTTTTATGAATATTTGAAGCTTTTGAATAAGTTTAAAAAGTAAAAACCACCCAGCCAACAAACCAACTGGAGGAGTGCAGAATACCAGAAAGGGAGGTTGGCTGGGTCCCAGCTTTTACAGCTGGGGAGAGAAGCAAGGGGTCAAAGGATGACAAGACTTTTATAGCAGGCAGAAAGAAAATCTTTCCCTCAGGCAAATAGTACCTCCCCAGAAGCACGGGACGCTTACCTGCCGAGATTTGCCAGCCTGCTTCACACTGTAGAACATTGGACCCAGCTCTGCCAGCCACTCTCCGTCCACAGCGGTCACGCACTGCATGTACTCCTGTGGGCAGAAGAGCAATAAGGTAGAGGTCACGAGGGAGTCGTGTGCTTCCCAGTATGATTTCATGATAAGGAGCCACAAGAGAAGGGTCCTCCTGCTAGCCCTGTAAATCTGGAAAATGTAAGAGACACCAGAATCATCATTCCTTCTCCAACTGCAGTCCCAAGCATCCAACAGGAAAGCCCAGGCATGCAGAAAGGCCCTCTTAGCACGAGCAGGGACTCTTGCCGGCAGCCAGCAGGGGTAATCCTCTGGCACAGCCGAGGTCACCATACTCTTACAAGTTAACCAGAAGAACCCCAAGCTGAAACGCAGCTTGAAAGGCCCTGCAGAGAAAAAAAAAAACAGGTGTCTCAAGTCTCCAGGGCTCTACACAGGCAGTAGAGGGTTGCAAAGGCCTAGCTCCAGCCAGTGGCCCCAGTATCAAACTCCTTGGGCGAGACTCACCTTGGTGGTCATGACCAGCTCGTGATAAACAATGTAGTCGGGGGTGTAGCCCATTCCAAAGAGGGAGCTGGTGGGGTGTAAGTGGCAGGGCATTCCTGTGCGGATGTTCACATACTCCCCAATCCCCTAGACGAGAAAACAGGTAGCCACATCACCAACACAGTCTTGACACAAGCTTAGGGGAAGCCCAGATCCACAGCCTGCATGCACACAGGTGTCCCCCTTGGCTCACCTTGAGCTTGGCTGCCTGGTGGAAATAGGCAGCACAGATACACTTTCTGACAATGTCCCAGTCGGTGCCACACGAGGCCAGGCTCATCCGCTGCTGCACCATGATATCCTTGAGCTGAGCACGGACCTCCCGAACCTAGAGCAGGGCACAGGCAAGACAGGATGGAGCCCTTCCCCTCCACAGCGTCACCTCTTCCTCCCAACCACGCCCCTGGGCTGCTGTCCCACCTTCCGCATGGCCTTGGCATGGATGAAGTGGTCATTGCACCAGATGGTGGAGTAGTTGTTGTTCTTCCACTGCAGGTAGACGTTCAGGTAGGTCAGGTGGTCACTTTCAGGGACAGCAAACTTCTCCCGGATTTGGTCGCTCTCCTCCTCTCTGCCCTAGGAAAAGAAACAGGAACCTTTAAATACAGACATGGGGAGGCCAGACCCATATGGCATATCCTGAGGATTTTCACACTAGACCTGTCCACACGTCAATATGCCTAACAATACAGAATGAAAATAACATGTTAAAATAAACTAAAACATTAGGTCTCAGGCAGAACCATACTATGAGATCAAAAATGGTCTTGCAAATTTCCAAAACACTGTGGGGATTACTGACCCAGCCCTCCTACCTCCTCCACTTCTCCATGAGAAGACAGCAAAGGCAGACTCTCCATGCCCGTAGCACAGAGGACAGACCCACATCCCTGCCAACGATCCTTCAGGCATTCTGGGGAGAGAGAAGCTGGCACTGCCCTCCTACCTTGGGTCTGTAGAAGATGGCAGGGACCGAAAGCATGGAGACGATGAGCAGGATCTCGGAGCTGCAGCCCATGTCACAAGACACGATGAGCATCTTGGAGAGAGCTGGGTCCAGTGGGAACTCCACCATCAGCCGCCCCGTGGAAGTGAGCCCACCTGAGAGCAGAAAGCAAAGCCAGAAATGCGGTGAACAACAGATGAAAGAGAATAAACCTGCCAGTCCCTTGAGGTGCCAGCAGCCCGTGGCCACGCACCCGTGTTATCCAGGGCCCCCAGGATCCAAAGCTGGTACATGGAGTTGAGCATGTTGTCCTCAGGGGGCGGGTCCATGAAGTGGAACTGCAGCAGGTCCTGCACCCCCAGGGACTTGAGTAGCAGCACCACGTTGGCAAGGTTGGTCCTCTGGATCTCAGGCACGGTGGTGGTCAGGAGCTCGTTCTTGTAAGCACTCTGTGTATAGAGTCTGCCAGGGAGAAGCCAATGACTGGGCTGCACCTGCCCTGTGCTGGCCTGCCAGCCTCTCACATGGACTAGCTACACTCAGGAACCACCCCGCAGAATGTCGCAAGAAACTATTCAAGAGTGTCATCCCAACAGCAAAAACCCTACAAGCAGGGACCTGCCCCAACCACTTCTCTCAATCACCCACTTCTATCTGCTCAACCCTTGTCTTCTAACCTTGACCCTTCTGCTAGAGCTTCCTATATCTTTGTGGGAGCCAATGCCTAGGACTAGAATTACAGCAAGGTTTTACCCTCTTAACATCTGTATGTATTTGCTGAATTTCTGATGCATTATTTTTGCTAGCCATAAAAACAGGAGGAAAAATAATCGGGCTAGTACAAAAGCATCACCATTTACTCAGACCCACCTTCTGGAGGGTGGCCTGCGTTCACTGCAGCTCCCTTCCTACAGAACTTCTTTCAGAGCACAGAAATCCCTCGAAAGACTACTACTTCCACTCATCAGTGCCACCAAGTGGCAGACCTCAGCAGCATCAGCCTCAGTTCGAAGGAAGGCCAGACCCAGAGAAGGCCCTGCCTGGAGTCTGGTCTGTAGTCCCAGCACTGCCCTGGGGAGCAGGCTAGCACAGGGCTCCTACCTGAAACACTGACCTGGGCCCGTCCTGCCAGCTCTCCCTGACCTCTGGTTGGCATTGGCCTGGCTAATGGGGTAAATCTGCAGAGCATCCATCCCAATCCTGGGGTTGAAGACCTAGTAGGGGACACGAAAGAACTGATTCAGGACAGAGTGAGGCGAAAGAAAAGCAGCCCGAGACAAAGGCAAACCCAGTTAGTACTCATCACAGAGAATTGTCTTAGTAACTCAAGTGATCGTTGTGTTAGAGCCAGGAGACTCAGCAAAGCCTCATAGGTTTCTCCATCAATATCAGCTCTGTGACCACTATAGAGTTACTTCAATTATCTATACCATCAAGTTACCACAAGGATTAGCTGGACCAAACACATGACAAGATCAGTGTTCACTAAATAGTAACCTAACACCTCTGCCACTCTCTTCTCTGTACCTGACAGAGAGGACCAGGGCCTGATTGAGAGCCTCTGGGTGAAGCCCCAGAATCCTGCCTCCTGTACCATCCCTTACCTTTAACTTGCAGTAGCCAGAGTCGATGACAAACATGATGCCATCAACAGTCAGAGACGTCTCAGCAATGTTGGTAGCAACAATACACTTCCGGACACCATCTGGAGCCTAGGGCCAATCAGGACACAGGGAGAGAAAGACTGAAGAGTCAAGAAAAGCCCACTTCCCAGTTGCTCTTGCAGGAAAGGGACATCCCTCCTCTTGCCCTCCTTTGTGGGACACCAGGAGATACCCAAACTTAAGGTCCCCATCACACCTTCTGGAAGATTTTGGCCTGGAGGTCAGAAGGCAGCTGGGAGTAGATGGGCAGCACGGCCAAGGCAGGCGCGTTCTCCAGCTCTTCCAGGTGCTCCACAATCTGGTCAGAGGTCACCTAAGGCACAGGAGAAATCATGGGACCTTGGAGACCCACATTCTCAAGCACGGGTTCCGCCCATGTACCCCAGTGGTGGCCAAAGCACTCACCTCAATGTCCTCTTGGCCAGGCATGAAAATAAGGATGTCCCCAGGGGCCCCAGACAGGTGGACCTGCAAGGACTGCTTCACCGCAGCCTCCACGTAATCTTCCTGTGGGGTCTGCAACACCGGCAGAGGGCAGTGAGAAGGGTGCAATGGCAGCAGAGGCCAGCAGCCTCCAGAGGACACACAGCTCTGTCACCCGTCTGGGCTGCAGCCCTGGACTTGGGAATGCCAACCTCAGGATGAACCTGACTGCTGTGGCCCTTACAGTTAGAGCTGGTATCTCCCCGGGTCCTCACTTCAGAAACAAGGGCATAAAACTTTCGTCAGAGTGAAGGTCTGTGTACACCTGAGCTCCGGAGCTGCAGGCTGCCCCATCCGCCTCATGGCACTGACTACATCTTCCCCAAATCCGCACCCACCTCCTCCAGCTGCCAAAGGACAGAGGCCTCTGTACCTTGCTGAAGAGGATGTCCACAGGAAAGGTTCGCCCAGGGATGTGGAAAATGGGTACATTCCCAAAAAAGGCAGCAAATTTATCTGCATCCATAGTAGCTGATGTGACAATGAGCTTCAGGTCTGAACGCCGAGCCACAACCTAAGAGAAGGGGTCAACAGGGGTCCCTGTGGGCTTGGGACGTCCAGTCTCAACTTGTTACCACAAGGAAAGCAGAAGCCAAAGCTGGCAAATGTGCATTAGGTTTACCAATCCTAGAGACTGAATGATGGAACTACGACATCAACAGAAAGGTGCCAGCAGGGCTGACCAGGTGACATGGGCGCCTCAGCTACAAGAAGGAACAGACACCGCAGCCCTTACCTCCCGGAGCAGCCCAAAGAGCACATCGGTGTTGAGGGACCGTTCGTGGGCCTCGTCCATGATGATAGCACTGTAGTGGTCCAAGTCAGCCTCCCGGAGGGACTCCCGGAGCAGGATCCCGTCAGTCATGTATTTGATCAAGGTGTTTTCAGAAGTGCAGTCTTCAAAACGAATGGCGTAACCCACCTGGAGGTCAGAGACACAGCTCAGAGAGTAGCTGTTACTCGCTGTTAGCCCCTGCACACCGGGGTCCAGCTTAAGCAGCCCACAGCCTCTAGCACAAGTGGCAGAAGCTATGAGGAAAAAGCTACATGGCTCAGACTTCATACCCACTCACCTCTTCGCCAAGGTTTCCCCCCATCTCTTCACTGACTCTCTTGGCCACTGACATGGCAGCCACACGCCGGGGCTGGGTACACCCGATCATCCCATAGTCCGTGTACCCATCTTCATGCAAGTACTGGGTCAGCTGAGTGGTCTTGCCGCTCCCTGTCTCCCCAACCACAATCACAATGCTGTTATCTCTACAAGGAAGAGCAAGCAGAACACTGAGCAGCCTGAGTGAAAAGCCAATCTTGAGAAAAACTCCCTAAGAAGCCTTAAGAAACCTCGCTGCCTCTGGTAAAGCCTCGCTCTCCAAGAGCATGCTTGACCAGAGAGAATGTCACCAAAAACCAGCCTCTTAAGAAGCTATCACGGGGCAGAGAGATGGACCAGAAGTCAGGAGCACTGACTGTTCTTCCAGAGGTCCTGAGTTCAATTCCCAGCAACCACATGGTGGCTTACAACCATCTATAATAAGACCCCGTGCTCTCTTCTGGCTCGCATGGATTCATGCAGGCAGATGCTGTATATATAATTAATAAACAAATCTGAAAACAAAAAGCTGCCACATGAAATGTCTGGGACACAGCCAAGCTGAACCTGAAGCACTAAAGGAAGTAAGGTCATCGTACTTCATGTGGCATAACCTAAGCCAACCCACTAGGGGAAATAAATATTTCCTGTCCCCATTAGAAGTCCCTCACTGGGCCATGGGGCCCGGGGCCATTACCTGATGATGGTGAGAAGCTCCTGCTGCACCGCAAAGATGGGCAGGTACTGCCTCTGCTCCAGGATCGACTTCTTCTTTGCAAACTCACTGCTGGCCTCACTTTTCTCCTTCATGTGATCCGCAAACTTCTGCTCTGTCCTGGGAAACACAACGGCACGTATGACCACCCCACACTTCCCTCAGAGTTACGTTAGTTGCTCTCCTTCTTGCTCCCAAGAATGTGAACAACTGCGACAAGAAGCAATCACCGCCCCCCCCCAGACACCACAGCAGCCTGGCCATCCAAGACTGCATCACACAGGGCCTAAGGAACAGACCATGGCACAAGATCCCATCATCCATCAGACACAGCCAGAGCCCTGATCAAACAGCTGGCAAGGACCAGAGAGCAGACTTTCAAGTGGGCAGATGGGCCGTCCTAAACAAGGGTGACCAGAAGAGGGGCTGAAATTAACCAGCAGATCACAGATCACAAACAGAGAGAAGAAGCCCGGCAATTTCAGCACACTTTACACAGCTGCAGGAATCTTCCAAGTGCTGGCTACACAGTACAGAACACAAATCAGAATTCCTCCCTCCCCTTGGTTGGGCTACACAGTACTAAGGCCTCATTTTCAAGGAACTGTGGGAACAGCTTGCTTTGTTTCCATGGAAACAATCAGTGTCTGGTACACGGTCATGTTCCAAAACCTTTCCACCTTCCTTCCCCAAGAGTCCTTTCCTCCCTCAGATCTGCCCCTAGCTCCTTCAAGTTTCTATTTCTAATATCAGCCAGTCCTCCCGGTCACCTGACAACTGAAACGTTAAGAGACCAAATGACCCAGAGACCAGCAAGGACTGACCAGTGATACCAACTTCTTATGTGGAACACTGCACACAGAGGTACAAAGAACTACTAGGTCAGGACGATGTTTCCACGGGACACGGCATGATTCAAAGGAAGAGAAGTGAAAGGGACATTTGAGTCTGGCGCCTACCCAACGCAGGGACTCCACTAAGCAGTGACTCTGCAGCTACATAAAACCTCTACGAAGAGAGACATTACACCAAAACAGAGTCCCTAGTATTTAAAAAGCCCTGTGAAAACCAGTTCCTCCTTACCGTAATTACTAAAATCTGACAAGGGAAGAAATTCTGCTTTCCCATGTGGAGCACTTCAAAGAGCGGGGCTCCCACTCAGGCCTGTCTGGGGCTAAACTGACCCTCCACTTCCTAGCTGGGTGCCCTCAGGCAAATTCCCTAACCTGCTCAGTCTACACAAGCATCACTTCAGCAACACTGGTGACAGGGGAAGAACCTAACGTCAGCAGACAAGAGACTTGAAGAAAGGGATCAAAAAGCATCAAAGAGTCAGACACGCACCACAACCTGGGAGCACGCTTGCTGCTCGCCATGACCACCTACCTGTAGTCCACTTTCCCATCTTCCATCACAGATTTATCCGGCTCTTCCTCCTTTTTGACACCCATTATGTCTCCGAGTTTGGTCCCTGCCAGTTCCCAGTGTTTGTGTTGAGCCTGGGGAAGGCAACAAGAGTTAAGTCGCTCCTCTTCTGGTAAGATCGTAGGCAGTAGAAGCAATTCCGGTGGAGAGTAGGCTTCATCTGGCAGATAGTAAAAGCCCACAAGGCACTGGTAGTGCCAAGCCTCCAGCACCCAGTGCCAGGGCCTGTGGCTGCCTTCACTAAGGACTGAATAAAGCCCAGTGGCCTCCTTGGGCTGCTTCTTGACCCATGTAAAGCGTCCTCTGCCTGCCAGGGGAAGTCTGTGTGCAGTTTTGTGACATTTAACAGGAGTAAGAAAAGAAACACATGGACATCAGGCCGGGTGGAAAGATACCAACCTTCCTCCGCTCCTTTTGTTCCCTGTGCTTGCGGACTGTCTGGCTGCCTTTCCGAGCAATAATGGCCAGGTCCGAGGTGGCATCCTTCACTGGGATTACAGGCTCTGGCTGCAGAAGTAGGGGAGAAAGAGAAATTCCCCAGTGGTCACTAAAGTCTAGCAGAGGGCCTACTGTACATGGGCCCTATGAAAGAGTCACTGGTCCTCGAACCGACATATGACCGAACCCGATCCTTTCTTCCTCCCCTCTTCAGTGCTTTCTGACCTTCCAGGCTCTGGCCTCCGAAGCCTTACCTGCTTGGTGAAGACGATGCGCCCATCCAGGAAGGGGGGCACCAGGTTGTGCACCATCAGATGCACCTTGGCCGCATTGTCCTCTTCGAAGTCCTCGTCCACCTCCAGCCGATGGACCACCCCACTGGTGAGCATTCGGTTCGTCTCCCAGCGCTCATTATCCTATGGGGATACAAGGGGAGCCGCAGTCAGCCTGCAACTAAGAGGTGACCTTGGAGGTTAGCAGGCAAGTCCACGCGTTTCAGAATCTCAATGGGGCTCTACACCCTGCAATCCCTTAGACAGACGTCACTACTAAAGTTGAGGCACTTGCAGTACTTTGTCCCAAGAAGCAGCTGGGCACCAGCCTTAATAGACCACAAACACCCCGAGTACTGCAGAAAGGAGAAGCAGGCGTCAGGTGGGAAGCTACCCAAAGCTTCCACTCACACTCCTGCTCCGCAGAGGCATATCTGACCAGGCCCTGTCCATAAACAGCCAGCTGTGTGGTGTCATCACTTGGCAAACTGAGACTCCTCCCACACACCCCACCTCTGCTCTAAGACAGCACCAGCCACTGCTGCAGCCTCACCTCATTGATCTGTCTGCGCTGGGCTGAAATGCGTTTCTGCTTCTGTTTGTGCAGGTGCTGCTCCCGCCGCCTCACATAGTCCTCAGACGAGTAGGCCAGGGGGTTGTGGAACTCATCGTAGCCCTCGTCCATCATGTACCAGTCCCGGTCGGCTTGCTGCAGAGGACGAGACAGAGCGTGAGAACAGGGACAGGCCACATGACCACGGGAGATGCAGCCACACGGGAGCAAAACAGTATCTGGTAAGAAGTCCGAGAACACCAGCAGCAGCCAGTGATCAGCACAAGAGACCCGGAGAAGGCCAGGAGAGCAGACAGCTTTGACTTCACAGGGCAGGCTGACAAGCCAGCAGTTCTCACATTTACCACACAGAGGAACCCACCACAGGCATCACATCTGGCCAGTACAAAAGCTTCACTGTGCAGCCTGTCTCTCAAAAGGTTCCAGGGCTCTGGATGGAAGAGCATCAACCACTTCCATTCCTACTGGAGGACCCCTCACAGCCCTTGGCTCTAACACCTCCCTTCACCCACACCTGTAGGGACAGCCACCTCTTCCTGTCCAGCCCCTCAAAAACGTCTTTACCCTCTGGTCATCCTCCCACTGCTGCCGTTCCTCTTCTGTGTCAAACGAAATCCCTTCTTCGCCATCCTCTCGTCTTCCTAAAGGACAGCAGATGGCAGGGGTCAGTCCATACGGCTCCAGCTGACCCCAGGGACCAGAAGAACCGCAAAACTGCACAGCTTCTTTTTTCTTTTCTTTTATTTTTTTATTTTTTTTTATTTTTTCGAGACAGGGTTTCTCTGTAGTTTTTGGTGCCTGTCCTGGAACTAGTTCTTTTAGACCAGGCTGGCCTCAAACTCACAGAGATCCGCCTGCCTCTGCCTCCCGAGTGCTGGGATTAAAGGCGTGCGCCACCACCGCCCAGCACTGCACAGCTTCTTGAGTGTGGCCTCCACTCAGCCCCATTCCAACTCATCCCCCACCCTCCACCCACCCTACCACCTCACATCAACCAGTTTTTCTGCTCCTGCCTTCCAAGCCTTACCTCGGCCCCTAGAAAGCCGTGGGGTTGACCCCAAGTGCCTTCTGTCATCAGCCCACTCGTTGTACTTGTAGGAAGGGGTCGGCAGAGGTGTGTCCTCTGAGTACTTGCTCCTCACAGTCCTAGGAAACATCCGGGTCAGCTGTCACTAAGCTGAACTGCGTCCCCCTCTGCCAGTAGCTCTCCCTGCCCACATCCCTCTTACCACCTGCCCGCCCACCCATTACCTATCTCGGTCTCGAGTGAACGGCCGATGGCTCCGCTCAGAGTCCCGATAGGAAGGTGTTGGGGAGGGCGATTCCCACTGAGAGCGCCTTGAAGAGCCATAGCCACTGTCCTCCTCCTCCCAGGTGGACCTTGAAGGGGTGGCTGCATCTGGGGCCACAAGAGACATCCACAGTAAACATCCAATGCCAATGAGTCACGACTACAGATAGCATATCCCTATGTAGTTGACACCGGCCTCACTTACAATCCTCCTGCCTGAGTTTCCAAAGTGCTAGAATCACAGGCAGAAACCACCACACCTAGTTTCCCGATTTCTTTCTTTTTTTTTTTTTTTTTGATTTTTTCGAGACAGGGTTTCTCTGTAGCTTTTTTGGTTCCTGTCCTCCTGGAACTAGCTCTTGTAGACCAGGCTGGCCTCGATCTCACAGAGATCCGCCTGCCTCTGCCTCCCGAGTGCTGGGATTAAAGGCGTGCGCCACCACCTCCCGGCAGTTTCCCGATTTCTTAATGACATTTATTTATTTAACTGTGTATGCTCATGTGCACGCACTTGTCACAGCACAAATGCAGAGGTCAGGTGACCATCCTCAGGAGTTGGCTCTCCTTCTATCTTGTGGTCCTATCTTGTGGGTCCTGGTGATAAACTCAGATCATGAGGATCTTGACAGCCGCAACCTCTTTCCTAGCCTTGACCTTATTTACTATGGCAATATAGTGACCACAACTGATAGACTGAGCTCGATAGTCCAGCTTCCACTGCTGAAAATACTGAAGGAGCCAACTCCTCTCTGCAAACCCCTTCATCTGAAAACAAATTGTTCTTCTCCAGGAAACCCTTCTTGATCCACCCTGATGGAGGAAGGTCATTGGTTGATTAAATAAAGAAGCTGCTTGACCTGATAGGTTAGAATGTAGATGGGAGGAGTAAACAGAGCAGAACGCTGAGAGGAAGAGGAAGTGAGCTCAGAGACTCAACAGTTCTCCCCTCGAAGGGGCAGACGCCTGAGAGAGACACGATACTCCACTCTAGCGGGCAGAGGCGAGAGCTCTGCTCTCTGAGGCACACGCGATGAAGCTCCTACCCAGGATGGACGTAGGCTAGAATCTTCCTGGTAAGCGCACCTTGGGGTGCTACACACAGATGATTAGAAATGGGCTAGCCCAGGTGCGAGAGTTAGCCGAGAAAAGGGCTGGAGCTAAAGAGCGAAGCAGTGATTGAAAGAATGCGGTGTCCGTGTAATTATTTCGGGGCATAAGCTAGCCGGAGGCGGCCGGGGTGCGGCTGGGGACTCAGCCCTGCCGCTCCAATTACTACACCACCCCACCTCTAGTTTCCTACCACCTGAAACACCCACCTTGCAGTAAACAGCCTGGACCCTCAGGAAGTACATCCACCCAAGAGAGCAAAAGAGGGGCAGGGCCACACCCACCTGGCACACGGCCCCTAACTCCAGAGGGTCACAGGGAACTAGAACTCCAACTCACTATCTGGCAACACAGCTGACTACTGCTCATTCTGCCTTTCAGGCACCTGCGCCCTTGCCAGCCACTGCGGAGGACAGCTGAGAATACCTTTCGGCCGATGTCGAGGGCTCTCCGGCTCATTTCTTCTGCTGCTGCGCTCTGAGCCTCCGTCTCGCTCTGATCTGCTGCTGTGCCTACTTCTGTCCCGCTCATCTACGAGAGTCACACATGGGGCTTTTATGTGTACCTCATGCTAACACACAGCCACATGCACTAGGCAAAAAGCACATGCCTCCTCTCCCACACAGACACACCCCATCACATATGCCCATGACCCATGGGCTGAAACACACACTCACATTCTCTCAATGGATAGAAACAGTCAAACTTACACAGGAGCTACTTTCCATCAAGAACCAACCGTAAACAGTCAGTCCCATGTCTATCCTGAAGAGCTTTGTGCTGCAGCAGACTTCGGCTGCAGATGACACTGACGGCAGCCAGTGCTGGACTCTGCATCACTATGTTCCGCAGCACTGTCCTTTCTCCAGCACCAATGCTACTATAAACTCCGGTTTCTTAATTATCCATCATTACCTTTATCCCCAGTTTTCACAGTAAAACAGGAACCATGTACTCAAGCAAAGCAGTTATACTACAAGCAATTACTGGGTATTATTGTAAAAGTTCTTGTAACATGAAAAGAAAGGCTTGCTGGTTTGAATGCTACAGGCAACAGGACTGAGAACAGGCAGCTCACCTCTGTCTCTCCTGCGGTCATAGTCTCGATCCCGGGATTTCTCCTTCTTCCGATCCTTTTCTTCTTTGGAGGAGGCATAGACCCCATGCTCCCTCCGATCCCTCTCTCTCTGCCGACTGCGTTCCCAAAACTCCTCACTCACACCCCCAGGGTGGGACGGAGTCTCTACCCGAGCAGATCGGTAATGCCTGGAAAAGGGAGACCAACTGGGAAAGGGCTCTCCATGGAAGGAAACGTTTCCCTCTATCTCTGGGTATTCCCACAAGCAATGCGTTCTCTCCAATGCATCTCCTGGTGCTAAAGGCCTGTACAAGGCAAGAACCCAGGCATTTAAGCTCCATCATCCACTTCACTTCTTGGATGCCTTTGAATTTTCCCCACAGATCTCTACCAATTCCTACCCGCCACCAGTATGAAAACCACAATAAAATCCTAAAGCCCTTGGTGTCCATCAGAAATGGAGATAAAGCTAGGCTAGCATCTTCTGACACCAATGTTTACCCTCTTCCCTTACCTGTCCTTGCGGCCACTCCGGCCAGCCTGCTCATCGCTCTCTTCCTCAGCATCCTTCTGGTCATCCTTACTCTCCTCCCAGTCTTTGTAAGAGGAGACTCTGGACTTTTTCTTGTCCTCCCCATCATCCTTCTCCTCTCGCTCCCTCCGTTTCAGAGAAGCCAGTAAGTCCAGACCCAGCAGTGAAGGGCGGGGAGCAGGGGCTTTGAAGACATGCTGCTCGCTGGCTGCACTTTTGGTCTTGCAAATAAGACCTCCAACCTGAGTGTCCAGATCGGTGCCTTCCAGCCGATGGATGGAGGCATCCTCAACAATGTCCTCCATCACAGGCTCTTACTTCTCTGGAAGGAAGGCAAACCATTAGAAATGGACATAAGAAAACTCGACTCTACTGCCCCAGAATAACTAGTATGTTTAAGTGGCTACCCCTACCTTCCTACACTGAGTCCAGGACATCTTCTGCTATCAGGGGTGTGTGTGTGTGTTCAGGCAGATATACATACACTGTGTGCACATGAAGTCAGAGGTCAATGTCAGCTGTTTTTCTCAGTTGCTCCCTTACTTACTTTTTGAGACAGAGTCTCTCAGAAAACTGAGAGCTAATTCAGCCAAGCTAGCTGGCCAGCAAGCTCCTGGGATCTGCCTGTATCTGCCTCTTCAGCAATATTCGTACATGCCTCTACTCGTGGCTTTCCCACAGGTCCTCATGCTTGTGAGAAAAGCACTTCACCAACTGAGCCATCTCTCCAGCCCCTTTTGCTACTTTCGAAGACTTTCCCACCAAATCAGTGACAATCTCAAAAAGCTTCCCAGTTCCCACCCCAACATATATGAAAGCCACAGAGACACATACACACAGAGCAAAGGACAGGATCAAGACAAGAATAAACCTCAGTAAGGGCTTCTCACTGGAAGACAATGGCATTTACAGAAGGAGTACAGAAGAACCAGGTGTAAGGCAGAACTCTCAATTAAAATCCAGGTTCTGAACCTGAGCATGGTGACACACACCTGTAATCTTAGCACGTGGGAGGCCAGGGCTCCTGAGGATGGCAAGTTTGAAGCTACCCTGTGATACATAGTGAGTTTCATACCAGCTAGACTATTTAATAAGATATTCATTCATTCATTCATTCATTCATTCATTCATACCCACGGCCCTCACTCACATTTTTTCCCTACCCATTATCTAATTTATTCTCCTGTGATTTCACCCTCCTACAGGATATACTTTCTCCCACTTAAGAACCAGAATAATCATCTTCAAGATCCCCCATTAGCTCACTGCCTCCAGACATCCACCAAACACACTCAGCTTTTTCACATGAACTGCAGCGGTATATCCCTTCTCTAGTAACAGACATGTACAAAGAAAATCCAGGCTCTTGGCATTTTTTGCTTCTGTGAAAGTAAGTGTCTGCCTTGGCTAATTCTTCCTGCTCTCTCTGTGAAACAGAAATCACTTTTGTTTTACACCATCCACAGAACCATCATGAGAATCAAGCAACTGGATAAGAACCACAGTTGTTTCATCGATGTAATTATTACACATTTGGTATTACGTTCCTATATACTGACTAGTTTCCTTATTGATATTTTATAAACATTCTCCTCCCCACCCATCCCCGTCCCCTTTAAACCACAGACTCCACAGAGCAGAGATGGAAGAATGTAATTTTACCATCCACATTCGACAAACTTGGTGACTTTGATTTAAATCAGTAGAGTTTTGTGGGAAAAGAAAAAAAGGTGCCCCATAGCAGGCAAAATCTCTTGAATAACAATCTGTGCTCACCAAACCTACTGATGAGAAATATTGTTAGGAAACAATATTTCAGTAAAGAGTTTAACTGACTGCAAGATCTCCCGGGTGCTCAGCTGACAATACATTCATCTTTCCCCAATACCATCCGCTTGTGAGCATGAACTGATGCTGAACACAGAGACAATTATTTTCTTTTTTTTTAAATATTTATTTATTTATTATGTATACAATATTCTGTCTGTGTGTATGTCTGAAGGCCAGAAGAGGGCACCAGACCCCATTACAGATGGTTGTGAGCCACCATGTGGTTGCTGGGAATTGAACTCAGGACCTTTGGAAGAGCAGGCAATGCTCTTAACCTCTGAGCCATCTCTCCAGCCCCGACAATTATTTTCATTCCAATAAGTTGTTAAAGCATAAGAACTGTGCCCCTGGAATCTAGATTTCCTTTGCCATGTTCTAATCAACAAGCATAGCTCTACCAAGGAGTACTGCAAACATAATGTGGATGAAGAAACGGGAGTTTCATTTGGAAATTTCATCAGCTGGAAGAGAAAAAGAAGGATACCTCTATCCACATATGAGGAAATTCACAGGCTCTCAGCAGTTACCTGAATGACGACTTCCGTCCTAAAATGGCATTTGTATACAAGCGAGAGGCTGTCTTGCTGATTGCTATAGACCAATAAATGGTAAGATAAAAGTCTGATTTTTTTTAAGTAAATGAATAAATATAACTTATTAAAAGTAGACAAGAACTCAAACATTTCTCTGGACAACAAGAAGTTATCTACAACACAAGACAAGTAAGGTCTTAACTGGCTGCTCAAATAAAGAATTCCAGGGCCGGATTATGGAGAAAGATTAGTGGTAAAGAAGCCATAATGGACTTCTTGGGCAGGAATTCTTACCGAGTGTGTCCTTGAGTCAATTGCTGTTTTCAACAATACTGGTTTAAAAAAAAGAAAGAAAGAAAGAAAGAGAGAGAGAGAGAGAGAGAGAGAGAGAGAAAGAAAGAAAGAAAAGAAAACCTCCCTGTCCTTTGGAGTTAGCGTTCTACTTATAGATTACCCGCCAGATGTAGGACAAGCACTTCTGTGAGAAAGGAGGAAGGCACCAGGAGCCCTAGCCAGGCCCTCCCGGTAGCCGGTAACAGTTTAGGGTACAATCCTAAACGAGGGCGCAGGGCGGATCCCTAGATCTCAGTGCGACAGTTCCAAACATCGGGATGTAACCAGAACAGGGACAAAGTAGGCTGAATGGTCACAGACAGTGAGTAGAGAAAGTTGGGTAACAAGGAACAGAGGAACTCTGAAACCAGAGTCCAAAACCTAAGCCGCGAGCCGACCCCGGCAGCCTGAAGCCGCCACGGTGGCCGAAGGACGGATCTGGAAAGAGGAAGAGACACTCACCTCACCAAGCACAACACTCGGGACCTTCTGCCCCTGATTTGGAGACGCCAGGGCAGCCACTGCTCGCTCTGACGGTCTCAAACAGGCCAATTCCGCGGCTTGAAAGCGGCCATCGTTGTCCCATATTACCCTGCGCGGGGTCCTCTATCCGTCGAAAATTACCATCGAGAGCAGTCAGGAAACGAGGGTTCCCGGACGCCAGAGCGAAACAACGTGAACGCGCCTTCAAAGCCGCAGTTTCTTCCACTGGGCCCCAGTCGCCTTGCGACCAATCGTGCTTAGCCTGATAGTTGACAGCCCGCCTCTGGCCTGTGGGCGTGAGAGGAAAGACAGAACGAGGTCGGCCATATTTACTAAGGGCGGAAATGACATAACTTCCGATTGGGCGGTGCCAGGTGGGCGAGAACTAAGATAATGTCTGTTTATTGGTTTCTTGACTGGGGCGCGTGATGGTACGTTCATTTTCTGCGTCCGTGTTTCTCACTTCCGCTTGTAAGGGTTTGCGGGTCGAAGAAGCGTTTGTAAACAACAGCCCAGGTTAGTCGGGGTTAAGGTCCTTAACTGGGTTGGGACTGAGGAAGGAGACTGTTGTGCCTCGGCCATCCCGTGAAGGAATCCGGATTGCTTACAGTTTTTCCGAAGTGTCCTCCCTGGCACCGGCATCCTGAAAAACACATGTGCTGGATAGTTTGGACAGTAGACATGTCCGCCCTGACGTAAATGAAAGTTATCTTCCTGGCGTAGTGGCACAAGCCTGTAATGCCAGCAGTTGTAAAGCAGAGACAGGAAGATTGCCACAAATTCAAGGCCAACATGGGCTGCTAACCGAGACCCTTAGTAGAAATAATAATCACCTGTCTGTTCGTATTCAAGTATGTCCTTTGATGATACCTTGGGATAGATATTTCCATTTTTCTATGTAAGTATTACACATTAAATTTTTACAAAAAGCACAGTCAGACTTTAATACTGCTTCATAACTTTTTCAGTGACTTGTATAAGGTAGCTCGCAAGACTACTATTATCAATATCCTATTGATGGGTATTTAGGTTGTTTACCGCTTTTTGCCATGGTCGATGTGTTAATTATCCTGTGAACATGTCTTTGTGTCCTAATTCATATTCTCAAAATAGGGCTGTTGTGTAAAGAACGTGCCAATTTTCCTTCCAAAGGGGCTTTGCCTCTGAATTCCAACATTCCCGCTGTCCCTTCTCTCTTGCCACGGTGTGTTACTGTCTTTATTTAATGGTTGTCAGCTTTAATGCACTTCTTAAATGTGCCTTTGACTTTGTCATTTGACTGCTTGCAAAACTGGGCTTTCCAAGTGTATTGAGTGCTCATTTCTTTTATGATTCTCCGTTTATACTGGCAGTCAGATTCTCTATTTAGGGCTGGAGAGATGGCTCAGAAGATAAGAGCACTAGCTGCTCTTCCAGAGGACCCAGGTTCAATTCCTGGCACCTGTGTGGCACCTCGTATCTGTCTGTAACTCCAGTTCCAAAGAATCTGATACTCTCTTCTGGCCTTTGCTGGCACCAGCACACAGTGGTGCACAGATATACATGCAGGCGAGACGCACGTGTAAAATATTCAAATGAAGCTGGAACAACTTCACTTCTTGTATAAATGTTATTCCTATCTTGTGTGTGCACCTGTCCTGGCACACCTGCATGTGGAGGCCCAAAGGCAACCTCAGGTGTCATGCATCGGCTGCCATCCACTTTGATCTTTTTGAGACAAGGTCTCAGGCTGCCTACAACTCACTGAATAGGCTAGGCGAGTGGCCATCAGATCCCAGGGTTCTGCCTGACTCCACCTCCCCTAGGCTGAGTGACCATCAGACCCCAGGGTTCTGCCTGACTCTCATTCACTGGACCACTGACTTATAATACTTATAATATCTCTTGTGTAAAAGGGGAGCAAACACAGAACCGTGCATATGTTCTTCTGGTATGGTATTTCTCATGTATTTCTGAGAGAAATTACTGAAAGCAGTCACCTGGTGTTTCAGGATGGCCTATGAAGTTCTGGAAGCTGGGCCCAAGGATAGCAAGCCAGGGGTGGGGCCTCTTCACAGAATAGGCTTGCTGGAAGGCTTCTTAAATCATCTGAATTTATGACTGAGGCTCAATGGCGTTGTTTTGTTTTTTGCACCAGGACTCATGTACTTCATCTAAACAGCCTGTAAACTTCGCAGAATTGTCAGTGAAGACTCCCACTGGAGTTTTTTCCAGATGAGTTTCCTCTTGCCCAAACTGACTAGCAAGAAAGAAGTGGACCAGGCCATCAAAAGCACTGCGGAGAAGGTGTTGGTTCTCAGGTTTGGGAGGGATGAGGACCCGGTCTGTCTGCAGCTGGATGACATTGTAAGTGACTTTTTAAGTGAGCAGCTTTAAATGAAAAGTCAAGCAGTGGAAGAGCAGGAAACGCCAACACTAGATGTCTGAACCTTGTCCTTTCCATGGTCACAGCAACAGTCCATGCAGAACTCAGAAATCCCTCCAGGGTGCAGTAGCAGCAAAGCGGAGTCTGAGCTGTTTCCCCGGCTGCCAAGGTGCTGCTTGTTTGCTGCTCCTAGAATGGGCCTGGTGGAGAGGTCAAGTTTCACAGCACGTCTTCACAGGCCAATTAATAAATTGGGGAAATTAGAAGACAGAGGGTTTGGGGGTTTTTTTTTTGTCCTTGTGTCTCTGTTTACCATGGAGATTGAACCAAGGACGGGCCTCTTCCACCATCAACTGTGGGAAGCAAATGTGTGAGTGTTCCTGAGCTGTTGCGGGTAGGTGTATCAGGATCTATAGCTCACTTTAAGAGAGTAAAGATTCCAATCTTGAAAATAATGAAACACAAGCCCATGAGATGACTCAGCAAGTGAGGGCTCTTGCCACTAAGAAGGAGAGACCTGACCCCAACAGATTGTCTTCTGGCCCCTACATGTGTGTAGTACACATGCACCAGTCCTACCCTGCACACACACAAATAAATAAAACTTGAAAAAAAATTTATCTCAAGCATCAACAAAACAGAAGAAGTTCTGGTTACTTCTCTATTGCTGTGATAAGACACCATGACCAAGACAACTTATACAAGAAAGAGTTTATTTGGGGCTTGATGGAGGAAGGCCATTGGTTAAGTAATAAAGAAACTGCTTGGCCTCATAGGTTAAAACATAGGTGGGAGGAGTAAACAGAACAGAATGCTGGGAGAAAGAGGAAGTGAGCTCAGAGGCCATGCTCCCCTCTCCCTGGCAGACGCCATGAAGCAAGCTGCCAGGTCAGACATGCTGAATCTTTCCCGGTAAGACTGATGCTACACAGATTATTAGAGATGGGTTGATCAGGATATGAGAATTAGCCTGTAAGGGCTAGAGTTAATGGGCCAAGCAGTGTTTAAAAGAATACAGTTTGTGTGTTGTTATTTCGGGTAAAGCTAGCTGGTGGCGGGAGCTGGATGTCGGAATGCAGGCCTGTAGCTCCTACTACAGGGGCTATAGCTCACTTTAAGAGAGTATAGATTCCTTTCTTGAGAAGAATGAAACACAAGCCCATGAGATAACTCAGCTTGACCATCACGGCAGGGAGCATGGCAGCAGGCAGATATGACGCTGGAGACCATCACGGCAGGGAGCATGCAGCAGGCAGATATGACGCTGGAAAAGTAGCTGAGAGCTCATGTCTTGACACAAGCAAAAGACATAGAAAAATAACTGGGAATGGTGTGAAACCTTCTGAAACCTCAGTCTGCCCATCATGGCACACTTCCTCCCACAAGGCCACATCTCCTAAATCTTCTCAAACATTCCTACCAACTGGGAGCCCAAGTATTCAGATATCTGAGCCCATGAGGGCCATCTCATTCAGACAACCACACAGTGCCTTCTCCAGAGCCTGTCGACAGGGTTCCACCCTTGAACAGTAATAGTAAATGTGTACATACGCTGGACGTAGTGTACACACTTAATCCCAGCACTTGGGAGGCAGAGACAGGTGGTCCCTGTGAGCTCAAGGCCAGCCTGGTTTAAAGCAAGTTCCAGGATTGTGTCTTATGAGGAATTCAAGTACAAAATTTTTCTCAAAAAAAAATGTTATAGTAAGGTTCACATACAATAATACAATACGGTTCACAAAAGAAGCATCATGCACCTGGCATAGTATCGTGTAACCTCCATCCATCTTGTCATTCACAGCTCTCAAAGACTTCTGCTGACCTCAGTAAAATGGCGGCTATTTACCTGGTAGATGTGGACCACACTCCGGTTTACACGCAGTATTTTGACATCAGTTATATTCCCTCTACTGTGTTTTTCTTCAATGGGCAGCACATGAAAGTGGATTATGGGTAAGTTGACTGCAGTCTGGGAAGTTGGTTCTCTCAGGGCAGGTTCAGTAGCTCACTTACTTTTCCATTGCTCTCTGAATCTGGGTGAGTGAGTGCTGGCTCCTTATTTGATGCTTTCTATTTTTCTTATGAGAAACTTCAGTGCAGTTTGCAGGTGTTTCAAGTGTGATTGGCAAATTTTAATTTCTAATTTAAATATGCAAATATCTTCTGCCACTCAGAATATTGAAGTCATTCTTTAAGAAGACCTGTCAAAGATAAGTCACATGGTATCTTCTGCACTGCCTTCCACCCTGTTCCCAGCCCTAGATGAGTACCGTTGGCTGGGTCTAGGACTGGTCATCCCTTGCTCTGGGGCGGGGTGTCTGCTTTCCCGTTACCTGACAGAGACGAGTTTGACACCGTCTGTATGGAGCTGCTTGTCCTGCTCAGATCTGCTTACTGTGATCGTTTAGAACGACCTCCTCCCGTGGAATGCAGAGCACGGTTTCGCATACCTTCTCAGCGCTCCATCTTTCAGCCCAGTAGTTCCGTTTCCAGCAGTTTCGTAGTGTGTTGTCAGTGCACATTTTACAGCCCCGAGGCAAATACTCGCTGAAAGATCACGTTGCTAGAGGATCTGTGGCATGGTTCCTACCCTAGCAAAATACATGGAATGCACACCCCACACACACACAGAACTGGAAGGGTACCCATCAAAAAGTGACTTCTGGCCTCACAGCTGACTTTATTTCTCGTCTTAAATTTCCTACGAGCAATATGCCTGATGTTTAAGATAATTTGTAAGATTATTTATTAATACTCACAACTCAGAAGAGTCGATGAGGAGAACTTGAGCGACTGTGATGAGCTAGTGGGCTTTTGCAGAGACCCTTAGCAAACTGCCCACTGCAGGACTCAGACCTCACCAGGCTATCCTGGAGTGAGTGACGTGGAAAGTAGCGGAAAGGCAGGGGATTCCCACATCCAGATCTTTTTTTTTTTTCTTTTCGAGACAGGGTTTCTCTGTGGTTTTGGAGCCTGTCCTGGAACTAGCTCTTGTAGACCAGGCTGGTCTCGAACTTACAGAGATCCGCCTGCCTCTGCCTCCCAAGCGCTGGGATTAAAGGCGTGCGCCACCACCGCCCGGCCACACCCAGATCTTGACCTCTGTCCTGGATCTGGTCCTGTATACTCTGCCTGGGGAAGGGCAGTGGTCACCCCACAGGTGGAGGCCGCCGCTGGCTGCTGACCGTGCAGGCTTCATGCACTGGAAAGCTCTGACGTGGTTATTTCCCTCTGCTGCAGGTCTCCGGATCACACTAAATTTGTAGGAAGCTTCAAAACCAAACAAGACTTCGTGGATTTGATTGAAGTTATCTACCGGGGAGCAATGCGGGGAAAACTTATTGTCCAGAGTCCTATTGATCCCAAGAATATCCCCAAATATGACCTCCTCTATCAAGACATTTAGCGCACTCAAGGTTGCTGGAGATGAAAGAGTCATGGGTGGAAACAAGACCTGAACCCAAAGAGCCTATGGTCTGGAGTCCCTCAAAGACGTGGTCAGTGCCCCAGCGAAGAGGTCTGATGTACCTGTAATCAGTGGCCCCTATGCAGAAGCCCCAGTGCCCCAAAACTCCAGATGTCTGAGTGTCCGTTCTCTGAGAGCCTTGGAGCAGATAGGCGACAGTGTTCGGTGTCTTTGTAAGTTCCCTTTACCTGGACCTGACTTTACCCTTAAGGTCATCCATCGTCCTAGACACTGTGAGAACAGTTTAATGGGCATGTTTGTGCTCACACGCAACCCTTCCCCTTGCCTCCATTCCCTTGCCCCTTTTGCTCCCTCCTGTCCCAGCTTCTCTTGAAATAATTAGCATTCTATTAGTTGTAGGTGAGTTCTTTTGTTTCAGGGACCTTCCTGGCATGAACCAAGAGCACTGCCCTGGTCCTGCTCATTTATAGCTGGCAGGCTACTAAATTGACAAGAGGAAAAGGTGGCCCTTCACCATCCAGCACAGTTTAAGCTAAACAACAAGTTTACTTCCTTGGGAAGTAAAGGACGGAGCTCTTATTTCAAGGACTCAAGACCAAAGGTATACCAGGATTGTTAGGAGGATGCCTGTGGGGTTTGCTGATCCCAGTGGCTTTTGAAGAACAGTTGAGCTTCTAGAGTCCCCCGGCCCAAGCTCAGGAAGCTTGTGTTTCTCTTAAACCTCTGGTGGTGGTTGTTCCTGACACTCTGGAATGAGAGAGTAGATACAGATCTGGAGGTCCATGGCCAAGCAGCTTGAGACCTGCTGGGTAGCCAGAGACTTGCTGCCAGCAGAGGCCCAGGCTTGTCACAGTGGCACTATCACCTCAGGGCCAGCCCTGTGGTCAGCTCCTTTCTAAGCTTGTCCTTCGGGGAAAAGTGAAACGGGACCCGGTTTTGATGATTGTGGCACAGAAAGGTTGTCTGGGCCACTTCAGGATGGGAGAAGAGTCTTTTCCCATCCCCTTCTTATACATAGAGGGCTGTGGCAGCCACCCCGGCTTAGTGTGTGCAGAGATGAGAGTCAGACCCTAATGTTACTGAGCTCCACGTGAACTCTAACCCTTCCTCCACATCCCTATGAAAAAATAAAATTCTTTTGTCCAACTCACTGTCACCTGGGTCTTCCGTCCTTTGACCTAAGTGCTCAGGTGCCAGCAAATCTCAAAGCCCGCACAGGGAAGAACCTGAGGGCTGGGGTGCGGGCGCGGGTGGTGGTGGGGGGGCTGCAGTCTGGGTTTATGTCTTAGATCCTATTGTGGTTGCTTTCCCTTCCATTAGTGTTTATTAAGCCTGTGTTATATGTCCTGTCCGGTGCTAGATCCCGTGTACTGTAAATGACTCCTGGACAGAGGAAGGTCTCTGAGGAGAGGCGAGAAAGGCCTTGTGCAGGAAGGGAGAAGCATTGCTGCTAGGAAAGAGCCATGAAGGAAGGGCCGGGTTTCTCACTTCCCTCTAGGTAGTGGCCAGCCGCCTGCTCCCAGGTGTTGTGTGGGTGTCACTGCTCTGTTTCGGTTTCTAGAATATAGGTCCTTGTCTGCCTGGACCCCACAGCTCTGCCCTGGGAAGATGCCCAGGGACTCCGAGCATGCAGGCGACGCTTCCCTGGTGGCCTCATATCTGTGAGGAGAGGCTGTTTTGGCATGTGAGAGGGTAGACTAGAGAAGGGCTGAACTAAGACTTGGGGCAAGGAAGTATATCTCTGAGGTAGAAGGGCATGTGGCTTGTCTCCAAACCCCAGGGCAAGCTGAGTTTTTCCCCTGTGGAAGAGGAGCCACTGAGAAGGAGACCCCAACTCAGCCAAGTCCCAGCACATTCCAGCCAGGGAACTTGAGAGGATCACTAGTGTTTATCCCTAATGGGAAAGATCTGGGGAAAATAGCAACCGGGGAACTCAAGTCACCAGGCAAATCTGTGGGCTAAGCTGTGGCGAGGACCCGTTAAGTCAATAAATAGCCTGCCTGCATGTGCGCTCTTTTGGTTCCTGGGCACTGGCAGGTGGAAGCACAAACACAGGCTTCTGTCACAACCCTTGGCCCACTCTGAGCTCACACGCCTCACGGGCTTTCCTCATCCACTTAGAGGGGTGACGGGATCTGCTGCTGCGCTCAGAGTTTGCAGTCAAGCAGACCAGGACCAAGTTCAGCCCCATTGTTAAGTAACTGACTGAGTGTAACCAAAGCACTTCACCTCTCCAAGTCTCTTTCCTTGACTGATCTCCCTCAGGCCTGGGTTTCATAAACATGATTCCCCAAGGCAGACAGTCTACAGCACCCTAGGGATTTCCTGGCACCTTAGGATGTGGGGGGGGGGTCCCATTTTTCCAGTCCACCCTGTTTGGCTGCCCAATACTGTAAATGAGAATAAAAGCTCCAAACTACAAAGGTGTCAGAAGCAAGTTCTTTATTATTGACCGAGCAGGGCGGGGCTAGCACCTGTCCCTTCCACTCCCCCTTCCTCCGTGGTAAATAGTGGCTCTCAGACATAGACTGCCAGCCTGCCTGGGCATAGCCGTCCAGTTGGCCCTGTTCTAGTCCTGGGCCATGGTTTCCTGAATCCAGTTCAGGATGGAGTTCACTTTGACGTACACGCCGTACTCGGCCACAGAGCAGCTCTTATCGAAGCTCAGGATCCCAGCTGCATACCAGGTGTCCTGCTCCAGGTCGTGAATGGCGAAGGCACTGCCAGCATCGCCATAGCAGGTGTCTTCCTGGTACTTGGTCATGCCAGCACAGAAGGTATGTTCATTCAAGATGGGCTGTACCCCCACAGGACTCTTGTGGGTCTTCTTCTCGGGCACTGTGCTGCCCTCATAGTGCAGCACACAGCTGTCCTGGTCAGCCACAGGCAGCATGACATACTTGAGACGTTCAGTAAATCTAAAGTTGGCATTCCGCCCCCAGCCAGACACATAGCCCATGCGGCCTGGTGCTGCGTAGTCTTTGGAAGGCAAGCAGATGGGCATCACTCTCTCGTTGACAGGCACCTTCTGCTTGAGCTTGATCAGCCCAATGTCTACCACAGAGCGGTTGGGGTGGATGACCACCTTCTCAATCTCCACCAACTGATTTCTTCCCACAGAGAGTCGTAAGGTCGGGGCGATGTCCTTGGCTTTGGCGTCCTCACTGTGATTCAGGTAGAGGTTTTTGGCCGTCGTCAGCAGCCACTGGTCACTGATCAGGGTGGCCCCCGTGATGAGGTTATGGCGGGAGACCATCTTGGCCTGCCAAGGAAAGCTGCCTTTGGCATCCAGAGAGCCGCCGATGATGCGCTGCACCTGGTTCACGGGATTCTTCGGCTTCCCGCACACTACAGAAGGAGGGAGGGATGTGAGCAGCAGTGCGGAGCAGGCCCCACCCGCAGAGGCCCTGGAAGCATCAGCCGCTGCTGTTTCTACACCAAGCAACATTCGCTCTGCCATTGCCACCTGCCCCTCTCATTTCTAGTATTTACACAGTACATGACTCAGACAGAATTTTTTTAAACCCTAGCTGATAAACTGATATATAAATATATATACCTGTATACGTGCATACACATATATAAACATTATCACACACAAAAATTCCACAAGTCTCTAAAACTCAGTGAAAGGACTGGAAGCTGTATGTATGTTTCATGCTCAAAGATGGGCGTGCAGCAATGTTAGCAGGAACAGATGTTGAAGTTAACCCAAAGCCAGTTGGCAGTTCCTGCCACCGATCGTAGAAATTGAGCAAAATCCTTATTCAGGCAGAAGAGGGGAGAACTATGGAGTGCAGGGGTCCCAGCTGCCCCCCATGTCTGCCTTACCCCTTGTGGGCTTAGCTTATTTTGTCCCCAGCCTGCTTCTTCCTGGGACATTCACTTTACCTTTGACCGAGTCTCTGTAAGCAGGTGTTCTGTCTGGAGGCATCTTCATGGGAAGCTGGGTAGATTGAGCCAACCCCCTTGGGCCTAAATGGCCAAGCCTCATACTAAGCTCTCTGGGAGTCATCTTGTCCCTGCTTTGCTCTCTATAACCCTGTCTTGGTTCTCACAGATTCAGACCACACAAGAGGAACACGGCTCTGCCACGTTAGCCTCCATCCCCGCCCACACTCTAAGACCTCAGCACCTACCTGCCTCGCATTCAGGGAGTCTCTCTCCAAGGTCTTTGTTCACCCACTGGTTCTCATTGTTCAAGGTATACAGTCCTGAAACAAAAGGAAGAGATGAACTCAGGGAACACAAATCCGGCCTCAGTGCAGCATGAGGAGATTCTAACCAGAAGGGTTAAAACGTCGGAGGAAAGGGAGCAAAAAAAGGCCGGAGTACCGGGCCTCGAGACACGAGTCACGTTGTGCCTGGCAGGACAGAAGTCAGTCATGACAGATGGCAGCATAGGACAGGAAGAAGTCGGGATTCAGACAGACCCTGACTCTGCCTCTCACAGGCTACCTCGGCCACTCTGTGCCTCAGTTTCCTCATCGAAAAAAGTGAAACTAAGAGTGTCTCTGTAAAAAAAGATGCTATAAGACCCACAGGAGCCTTAAAGACACAGTGGCAGGGCTGGAGAGATGGCTCAGAGGTTAAGAGCACTGACTGTTCTTCCAGAGGTCCTGAGTTCAATTCCAGCAACCACATGGTGGCTCACAACCATCTGTAATGAGATCTGGTGCCCTCTTCTGGCCTGCAGACATACATGCAGACAGAACACTGTGTACATAATAGATAAATAAAGATTAAAAAAAAAAAAAGACACAGTGGCAATCTTAGAAACTCGAGAATAGTGAGGCTGCCCAGTGTCATAGGTGAAGACTGCACCCCCGGGCAACAGGAGTCATGAAGTTGCTGCCCCAAGACAGGAAGCTGAGACAACTTAGTTTGGCAGAAGGACCACCAACAGGAGACAGAAACTTCATCGGAATCTAACTCTCCTGGCTCCAGGCAGTACTCATGAGGTTTCTGGCCAGGTACCCCAGCCCTATCTATCCTAGGGACACCAGCCAGGGCCAGGGGTATGCAGGGAGAGACACTCATCCAGGCCTGACCATCTCCTTTGCTTCTCAGTCTGTAGAATGGGCGACAGCGATAGCGAACCAAGTGCTCCACGTAGCCGTTCGCAATCTCCGGGGGCCTTGGGCAGCTGTCATCTGCCAAGAAAAAGAAGCCAGTAAGGGTCGTGAATGCCCAGATGGCTTCTTATGAAAAGCCAGCCAAGAGGGAGCTGCCCTGCACGCCAGACTCCCTTGCACCCCCGAGTGGAAGCTGAGGAAGGGAAGCCCCAAAGACTTAGGGAAGAAGAGGGTAGGAAGAGGAGCTGGGTCTTCCCTCACATGGTGAAGCCTTGATAGGGCCACACGGGGGCACAGCCGTGCTGGGGCGCACAGTTCCTGGGAAAACCCAGAGGCTCACCTGCAGTATCCACGGCATCATTGCCCAAGTCCACAGCAAAGAGCTGTCCCCAGAGCAGGAGAGTGACAACTACTCCCAGGGCTCTGCAGAGAGGTGGCAAGATGGAGAGTTGGTCGCCTTGCACGTGCAGTCTTGCAACACACATGCACGCGCGCACACACACATGCACACACACATGCATACACACACACACACACTTTCCATTAAGAAGCCAGTAAAGAAAGAGGATGGAGCTGCATCCACCCTACCCCCAACCTCCCAACCCCATCCCCACAGGCTTCAGCAAACTCCGTATCACTGGAAATTCTTTCCAAGCTTCAGAGAGAGACCACATAACAGAGGAAGGAAGGCCACCAGCATGACAGCATCCATGCCACCTCAGCTCCCCACACTCTGAGGCAGAGGCAGGAGGATCAGGGCTTTGAGAACACCTTGTGCTACATCGCAAGTGCCTGTCTCAAAACAGCTGAGGGAGGTGGGGTGAGAAAAGCGGAACAGAGTGGAGAGAGGCACAGAGCTGTGAGCCTTTCTCAGTGATGACCCACGATGCCCAGCAAGAAACCTCTGCCGCAAGTCAGTGAAGTCCTGGGCTATAAGGACACCGTTAGTACATTGTAGCTAAAGTGAAGGTGAGGGCCACGGTTTATTTTGCTATTCTCACTCCTTTCTGAAATGTCCCATCATGAAAAGGTCATTTTAATGTATAACTCATCATAGTTGTCATTCTTAAGACGCAATGTAACTCATTGCCCAGGCTTGTCACAAACTCAGTTTCCAGAGTCACCAGGTGCACACCGTCACCCCTAACTCATGTCTGGCTGTTCGTATCACTTCCTGAGTGTTTGACTTTAAAGGGTGGTATATCAAACCCAAGAATGCCAGATCATTACCTGGAAAAAACTGACTTCCTAAAGGCATGGCTGCGGCTGGCCATCACTGGTGCACAGACCCCACTTAAAAGGGGACCAAATCCCAGCAGATGCTGGCCAGGCAGGAATTTCTTGGTAATGTTCTGCTTCTAGTCTTTTCTCAGCCTCCAAAGTCTTTCTAATTTGATAGAAATCTGGGTGCCTTGATTGTGTCACTAAAATGTGAGACTATTGTCTTTGTTTCACTCAAAGCAGGTCTACAAATAGGCACAGGCAATATTCCAGGAAGCTGCTATGTACCTGGTCAAAACAAACCTCTATAAACGTAAGAGGAAAGGTCCTCCTTAGAGATAACCAGCCTGTGTGAATGCATGGATGCAGGAGGAGGGGTTTGGTCATTGGCCCTTCACTCCCTGGGGTTCCAGGCACATCCTGCCTTTGACTTTTCAGCATGACATTGTCACCTGCAAAACTCACAGCTCAAACTGCACAGAAAAGAAAAGAGAAGAAAAGAAAAGAAAAGAAAAGAAAAGAAAAGAAAAGAAAAAAAGAAGGAAGGAAAGAGAGAGGGAGGGAAGGAGGGAAGAAGGAAGGAAGGAAGGAAGTCTCATAATTCTCTAAGCTTACAGTTTTGGGTTGAGCTGCACTCACGGCTATCCTCAGCATCATGCGGCCTACAGCCCATGGGCTTGTCTCACCTAGAACTTTAGCCCACTGGTCCAGTTCTGTTTTCGCACCTCTCCCACCGAGTACCCCAAGTGTGAGATGTGCACCGTGGACTCACCTCATCTTGGGCCTCTCTTGCTGACCTCCGTGCTGTGGTGACTCCCACTGAGCCTTTTATGCATCAAGGGTTCTACCCCACCTCCTTTTCTTCCAATTCCGTGTTTGCACAACTTCGGCCAAGGTCATCAGTTATGCCAGTAATCAAACCACAAACCAAACCCCTTTCAAGAGTTGAACTCTTGCTTCATGCCTTTCCCGTGGTATTGTTTTACAAATCATGAAGAAATCTGGCAGCTTTGTGACCCCTCCCACTCACCACAGTGGTGGAAAACCCCAGAGGGTGGGACGGAGAAGAGGTCCTGTCAATCTGACACTTTATTTATTTTTTTTTTGAGGGGATTATCAGATCTTTCTTTGAGTTATTTCAAAGCCCTTTTAGACACCCCTGTGACCCAATCTAGCTGGGACTATAAAGGAAGTGTTTCCTTTTCTCAACCATGCACCTAAGTGTGGGTATCTGTTTCCTGGTTGTGGAAAGTTCTGGAACCTGCAATCAGTAGACTAGGTTTATTGGATCTTGGCCCTTTGACCTTTTAAGTAATTAAAGCAGCTGTAGTATAGACTAACACGGGACCCTCATGCTGGTTTTCACTCCAGAGTTTTCAGTGCTGACAAAGGTTTATCTTCGGATCGTTTCAAGATAGACTCTCCGGGTTGGCCCCCCTGCAGCCTCCCTCAGGGAGAGCCGGTGGGTAAAGAAAAGGTTTGTATTTCATAGTTGCTTCCCGACCTGTGTGGACATCTTCCTGTTGCTAAGTATTCCGACTTGAAATCAGGGAAATGAGCCTGTGACTCCTCTGATCGCTCGCAGCAGAAAAGCACACCACGTGGTTAGTGTAGACACCGAGCAAGTTCATTAGCAGGGCTTGCTGTTGCTTTGTAGACCAGTTTCTAGTCAAGATAGGCAGCTGAGAAACATCAGTGTTTCAGTCAAATACCTGCCCCGCTATGCTGTTCACTCATTCTAATATCTTCACTCATTTAAAAAAAAAAGTTAGCTGTTTTTAAATTAGATCGTACCAAAGAATTAAATGGGGTGTTTATAGTGGCATCGATGTCATCAAAACAACTGAGAAGAACGCAGATACTTATCAACAGGGGACTGGAAACTGATGTGCAGTGTGGTCACACGATGGAAGACTGGAAAGCCATGAAAATGCCTGAACAACAGAGAATAGAGAAAATCTTTTTTTTAATATTTATTTATTATGTGTACAATATTCTGTCTGTGTGTATGTCTGCAGGCCAGAAGAGGGCACCAGACCTCGTTACAGATGGTTGTGAGCCACCATGTGATTGCTGGGAATTGAACTCAGGACCTTTGGAAGAGCAGGCAATGCTCTTACCTCTGAGCCATCTCTCCAGACATGAGAAAGTCTTATAGTTTTCAACAATATACAAAGTAGCAGGCGATTGCATTGGGAATAATACTGCTCTTGTAAAGCTCAAAACCAGGCGCAGTTTGGTAAAGGATTCTCAATTATGATCCCAAATCGCAAACAGTATAAAGAAAGTGAAAAAACAGGGCTGGAGTGACGGCTCAGTGGTTAAGAGCACTTGTTGCTCTTCCAGTGAACCCAGGTTCGATTCCGAGCATCAGGTGGCTTACAACAGCCTATGATTCCAGCTCCAGGGTACCCAGTGCCTCTGAGCCCTCACACAAGACATACAAACACACACCTACACATAATTTGGAAACAATAATAAAAACTAAAAGCAAAGGTGAAAAAATCCACAGAAAGGGAGAAAATGTTTGCAGATATTCTGTTTGATAAAGACTTAGTACCCAAAATATGTGAAGGACTCCTATAGCAAGTCAAGTCTTAGGGAAGAGGTGGGGGAACTGGACCCTCATGCACTGCGGTAGGAATGGAGAATGGTACCTGCTCCAAGGCATAGCTCTGTGGTCTGTTCGAATGCTGATCCCAGGATTCCTGTGTCCCCACCACCACCCCTCAATTCCACCTGTAGGTGTGTTGTGCAATGGTCCCTCCACCCAGATTGAAACATTCCATACTTCAGGGAAGCTAAGCAAGAAAATAAACAACTCAAAATAGCTTCAGGACCTCCCCCAAAGTGATCAGATTGACTAGGCCCCTTCCTGCCAGAGTAAACAATAAAGCTGCAAAGAAGACTCTGCAGCCAGCAGCTGCCTGGAGGAGGATTAGACCAGAGTCACTTGGCAAGGATACCCTCCGCCTGCTGAGTGACCTGTAGGCTGTACAGTGTGCTCCAGATTCCTAGCTGTGTGAGCTGTCACCCACTCCGGAGTGGGCTTTGGTGATACAGATGTCCTTTCCACTCCATCAATATTCCAATCAGTGACCCCGCCAAAATGCACTGGCTAACCAAGTTGGACTTGAGTGCTGTAATACTTTGATCTGTCACGGGACCCCCATCTGGGGTGAGCAGACATGTGTGTTGCATCTTCCCTAGGAAAAATTTTGTCACATAACAAGGTGTCCACCAACAGGAACTAAAACAAGAGGCTTTCTGGCAGTGTTCCCTGCAGCACCTTCAGAGTGGTGGGAAGGTAGAAAGAGCCCAGGTATCCAGCAACAGAAGATTGCAGACTGATCTGTACATGCAAGAGACTCTTATCCCCCTACAGAAGATTGATGCCTCCTATCATAACCTCGGAAACCTACTAAGTGGAAGGAGCCGAAAGAGAGATACACAAGGCAGGAAGTAGATGAGGAACTGCCAGAGGAAGGGCCTGGCAAGATGGCTCAGTGAGCAAAGGCACTTGCGGCCAAACCTGAAGACCTGAGTTTGCTCAGAAACCACATGGTGGATCGAACCACATGTACCGTAAGCATGTGCGCGTGCACACATGCTATCTTTTAAAATGTGAGAAACTGCCAGAAGCTGGAAGAGGGGAGCTGTTGCTCAATATTTGTGTAGTTTCTGATTGGGTGGTAAAGATGTTTTCGGAACAGTGCTGGTGGTTGCACAACATTGCCGGCTGAAATGGAAGCTGAGAGGGGCTAGAGACAAGCTGGACATTCTATCTATTTTATCACAGTAAAAAAAAAATAACGCAAGAAATAAATAGTAAGTGAACTTTGCCACATGGGGGGAAGCGAGCAATAATCCGTGGTGAATTGCACAGCTGTACCCTCCAATAACACCAGAACTTTAGTTTTCAAGTTTTCAATGGGCTGGAAAACACAAAATGTGAAGTGCCACCCGTCCTGAGGAGGTGGCAAGAAGCTGCTACAGAAAGTGCCTGGGAGGAATGAGAACAAAGGTGTGATGTCAGTGGCCCAGTGTGGCCTCGGCGGTAACCACGGACGTGTGCTTTACCCTTGCTTTATTGTCTGCCCGTGTCGCCACAAATGCAGTATCTTTAAAGTATTAAGTATTTGTATTTTCAAAGATAATGGTGGAGGAAAAGCTCACCCAGGCCTAGCTCTCACAGAGTGAGACCCATGTGAGCAGGGTTTGGGGAGCCAGGTCCCCACTGTGCGCGTGCAGTGATTCTAATGGTTTCCAGTTTCTAAGCCTACTCTAGGCTACACAGGGAATTAAAGACCAGCCTGGGCAATAGGCATAGCAAGAACCTGTCTCGAAAACAAAAGAGTTCATTCGGCTACAAATTCTTGAGGTTTTTGCCCACAACAGTAAAAAGTAAAATAAAATTTCCCATATTATTTCTCCACTTCAAGGTAATCAATAGCTAAGGCTACTTCCGGTTATACATTCACATTGCTTTGACTGTATTTTTTTCAGTTGCACACACACAGCAAATGTGTGTGCGCATGTGGTATGGGTGTGTGTGCATGCGCATGGTGTGTGTGTGTGTGTGTGTGTGTGTGCACAAAGGACCGCCTGCAGGAGTTGCTCCTCTTCCTCCACCATGTAGATCTGGGGATAGAACTCAGGTCTGGACTTGGCAGCAGGTGCCTTTAGCCATTGAGCTGTCTCAGTGGTTCCTTACTTGGACTTCTTATATTGTTTGTCTCTTTCCTATGTCAGGGACCCCATTCTTTCATTTCTGTTGGTTTGACTTGTTTGTTTTGCCTTTTTATTTTTATGTGCATGTGTACGTGCGTGTATGCACACGTGTGCCAGTGCCCATGGAGAACAGAAAGATGGCCAAAGGGTTTGAGATCCCCTGGAGCTATAATAACAGTCAGTGCTGAGCCACCCAGTGTGGGCTTACATGGGTGTTCGGAATTGAAATTGGGTCCTCTTCAACAGTAATAAGCCTTCTTAACTGCCGAGCTCTCTCTCTCCAAACCCCTGTGTTTTAGTTTTTTGAAGAGAGTCTCATGTAATCCAGGGTGTTCACAAACTTGCTATGTAACCAGGCTGGTCTTGAATGTCCGCCTCTACTTTCCAAGTGCTGAGGTTACAGATCTAGAACACCTTACCTGGCCTAAAGGCTCCCATTTTCTCTGTCATCTCTTTTCCTCCCCTCTCTGTTCTAGGTGTATTTTATTTTCTGAATTTCTTAAAGTAGAAGCTTACATCAATGTAAGCGCTGTACCTATGAGACATACATTTAAAGCCACGCCCTCCCCTGAGCCCTTGACTTACATCCCGTTTTAATTCACTTTACTCAGCCATTGAAAAATATTGGCAGTTTTCATTCCCTGTCTCGTTTGTTCCGTACCTTATTTGGATTATTCATTTTTTATTTATATGAATGTGTGTGCACGCTACATGATGCTAAACTTGCAAACAGTTTTTATGACTTCTCCATACTGACTTCAGTTCCAACCGTGCTCACTGAACATATTCCGTGTAGTTTCAAAGACTGGCCCATCTTTTTTTCTCAAGTTCTGTTGTTAGGTACAGTCAATGTTAGACGTCCTGCATCTTCCACTGGAGTCAACCACCGATTATGAGATGTCCTCGCTCATCTCTAGTAACTCTTCTTGCCGTAAAGTCCCTCGGGATGAGCGGAGTTACTTCTAATTAGTGTTTCTGTGCTTCATCTTCTCTATTTATCTATATCACCTAGAGAACTTACCCACCCTTTGCCTTTTAATTAGAATATTTGCTTTATTTATATTTAATGTAATTACAGGCAGGGTCACCCACAAGTTCTATTTTATTTCTCTGCTCCGACCTTCATTACCTTACTCAGTTATTGCTGATTTGAGTGGGGTTTGGTGAGGGTTTTGTTGTTGCTGCTGCTGTTATTGTTGTCTTTGTATTTTTGAAATAGAGTCTCACTCTGTAGCTCAGGATGCTTAGGACTCATTACGCAGCCCACTGAGTACTGGCAATCCTCCTGCCTCGGCTCTCAAGTTCTGGGATTACGGCCATAAGTCACCACACCTGTCTGTATTATTCAATTTCTGTATTTTTTTTTGTTTGTTTGGTTTTGATTTTTTTTGTTTTTCGAGACAGGGTTTCTCTGTAGCTTTGGAGCCTGTCCTGGAACTAGCTCTTGTAGACCAGGCTGGTCTCGAACTCACAGAGATCCACCTGCCTCTGCCTCCCGAGTGCTGGGATTAAAGGCATGCACCACCACCGCCCGGCTTCAAAATGGAAAGATAAGCAGCATCTCAGAACTGGTGGAATAGGGAAGGCATGAGCAGCATGGACAGAGAACCCCATGTTTTTCTGGGGTTCACACGACTTTCCAGCAGGATCAAAGGAGGAGTGTTGGACTCCAGAACATGTTGTTCAAAACTGCACCTTGTCTCAATATGAAAATTACACTAGAACATCACCCAGCAATCAGCTGCCAGGGACTACGCGGCACTGCCCTGCCGGGAACACAGGCACTGCTTCCTAGCAATAGTTCTGGGTGCCTACGATTCTGTTCTCGGAAACTGGGCCACTGGCACACAAACCTGCCAGCGTCTGCACCATATGCACCAAAGTTTCAAGCTTTTAGAAAAACTTATCCAAAACATCAGCGTCCTCCCAAAATCAACCTAAACATTGCATAAAGGAGGAATTCCCAAGATCTCGGCTGCCAAACTAAACATGATCCTCAAGCCAATCCCTTGCAGAGACAGGAAACAAGTGAAGTCTGTCACAACTGTCAATAAAGTCAGCCTTTAAGAGCTGGGTCAAAGGTCAAAGGCAAAAGAATATTACTATAACTCTAAAGACTAACTGTATCCAAAAGTCATGCCGACTTTCCCCACTTCCTTCACTCTGCATTTGTGGGACAGACGGCCTCGTGGAGCCTAGGTGACCAATGTCACCATGTTGTCATTTGCTTATTCTCTGCCATCAGTGTCCCCAGCAATACCAGCACACAACTCAGTTCTGTTTGCTGAACCACATGGAGAGTAAACAGAACCTCTGCCCTCAGAGTTTGGAGCGGGAACAGACATGATGCAACACCACAGCCAAGTGCTACCTGCTCTCTCTACAGCCCTGAATGGCTGGGCCTTACAGAACCAGCCTGCCAAGCCCCTTACAGAAAAGGCAGCCGTCACACAGCAATGACAGGCCACACGTGAGGGTCCTTACTATGAGATGGGCACTGTTCTGCCTGGATTCTGAGCACTACTGATTGGATTCGTCAAGTCCCCAAGGCAGGAGGACCTGCCATCTATTAACAAGCCCATCTTTATAGCTGAGATAGAGGATTAGGAATTTGCTCAGAGTAACAAAGTAAGAAATAGTAAGCAGAGGAGACAGGCCTGAGACATACGCCATGCCCAGGACCACTAGGGGGCCTAATCTACAGGCTGACTTTTCCTGCTAGTAGGGGTCCTTCGCACCATGGGGTCCGGTTCCCACCAAAGTCACCTCTGGGAGCCAGCAGGTAGCAGACCCTTTGGTCCTGGGTTAGCATATGGCTTCCCCAGAAGAGATTGCCCACGCTGGCCAGGCTGAAGTCATTTCTCATTAGCTATGTGGGCCATGAGGAAATCTGTGTGTCACGTCTGAACTATGAACATGACAGTGACACCCAACAGAGTGGGAAGAAGGCCACTAAGGCACTGGCACCCCCAAAGCCGGGAAACCCAGTGCTTTGAAGAGAGCGAGGCTCTGAGAGAAGGGGCCTCTTGGCCCAGGCCTCCAGGGACATCCAAGGACACCAGTGGAAGGGCTGTGAGGAGCTAGCACAGATCACGTAGACCACGGCTGGAAAGTACATTGTTAGGCAAGAGCTCAAGCAAATGGCCTCATCGCATCCAGACCACAGAGTCCCCCAGTGCCAAGCAGGGGACTGTTGTTAGGAGGAGCTGGGAGGAGCCACACAGCCCAGTCCCCTGATGGATAGCTCTGGTGGGGGTGGAGTGAGCATAGAATTGTGTTTTGAACAATCAGTCCAAGGAATCTGCTACCACACACACCCAGTAACCCAGAGTGACGCCCCTCCCCACTGTAGAGCTCAGGCTCCTTCTCCTGCCACAGGATGTGAGAAGCAGGATTCTGCCCCTTGTATTTGTGTGTGGCTTCCCAGAGACTAAGGGTAGCGAAGCATGGTCATCCCCATCCCCAGCACATAGCTCAGCCACTGACAGCAGGGTCGCACCAACAAATAATTAAAGAATGAAGGACACAGTTCAGATCCAGTTATGCACACGCTTGTGTTTGTTCTTAATGGTTAGAGACTCGCATAAAATGGAAATCCTGATCTCACCAGTCTGATATATTTTGGGTCCCAAGACTCAGCATCCACAGCAGACTGTTAAGAATCAGACTCAGGGGGGGCAAAAGAGGCAGGCAAATCTCTATGAGTTCAAGACCAGTCTGATCTACACAGGTTCAAGCCAGCCAAAGCTACATAGCGAGAACCTGTCTCAAAAAGCAAAAATTAAAAGAAAAGTTCATTTTCTGGCAGTGGTGGTGCACACTTTTAACCCCAGCATTTGGAAGGCAGAGACAGGTGGATCTCTGAGTTCTAGGCCAGCCTGGTCTACAGAGTGAGCTCCAGGACAGCCAGGGCTACAGAGAAACCCTGTCTCGAAAAACAAAGAAGGAGGAAGAGAAGGAAAAAGAACAATGACGAGAATGAACAAGAACAAGAATGAATTAGAACCAGGAAGAACAAGAACAAGACTCAGCACCCAGGAGAATAACAAATTGCTACAGCCAGGACACTCAGTGACTCTGTCTGGGGAGGGAAGAGCCTGTGGTAGAACGTTATTTTAACTAGGCAAAGATGTGTTACTTTGTTTATGCTGAGGAATGTTACTTAAACTGTGTTAAAGCTTGTTGCTTTTGTTTATGCTGTATTTGTTTAAAGATGTAAGAATGTGTGTTTAACTATGAAAAGCATCTGTTTTACCTTGCCTGCCTATGGTACCTGATTGGTTTAATAAAAAGCTGAACAGCCAATAGCTAGTCAGAGAAAGGATAGGTGGCGCTAACAGACAGAGAGAATAAATAGGAGAACCCTAGGCTCAAAAAGAAGAAGAGAACAAAAGGAGAGAATGAGGGGGACGCCTGGGACAAGAAGCCAGGCAGACACCAGCCAGACAGACACAGAGGCAGTGAAAGTAAGATATGCAGAATTAAGAAAGCAAAAGGTAGATAAAGTGAACAGGTTAATTTAAGTTAAAAGAGCTAGCCAGAAATGTGCCTGAGCTAGGCTGAGCATTCAAAGCTAATAAGTCTCTGTGTTGTGATTTGGGAGCTGGTTGGTGGCTTAAAAGAAAAAGGCTGGGACAGGAGCCAGGTCTGATCCTTTGAACCATTTTGCTTCTGGCCCAAGCCAAGTGGTTGATGGGAACACAGGAGGAGCAGCGACTCAACCCTCACACTGTCCCTCCTGTCATTTCCTGTAGGGTACTCCCCAGTTGGGACTTCCCACACCCAGGAATGGCCTCCTGGTCATCTGAGGAACGGCTAAGCTCACTCCCTCTCCCAAAGGTCCAGCCCTTTGTCTAGCTGGTCCTTGGGTCAGTTCCCAGGTCATTCATAACTCTGCTGAAAAGCTGCTTTTGTGTCTTTCCCAGGCCTATCACACCCCAACTGGGTGCCACTTCAGGTCACCCTCACTTTGAACAGACGCCTCTCTGTCATGTCCCCTGGTGTCCAGGTGCACGGACTTTATTTCCCACCCGTTGGACCATGGGGTTCTTATGGAAAGATCCCCTGGCTGCTGAGACTTACTCAACACAGTGGCACTTACTCAAGACTAGGTGACCCATTGACCCCCATCACGTTCTCGTGGTGCACTGACCAAGATCTGCACCTGGAGGAAAAAGCCTGAAGTTCCCCTCAGCAGGAAGCAACATCTCTCCCAGGCTGATCCGCAGTTGTGAGAGGCCTCAGTCACTTTTCTTGCTGAGGTTAGGGTTGACTACTTAGAAGCGGGTCTAGCTTACAGCATTAAAGTGATGAAGAAGTAGGCAGAGCACCTATTGGCCATCCCACGAAGCTCTTTCTCTCCTTGCCCACTGTCATCTCTGGAGGGTGACCCTGATCCCCAGAGCTAATGCGGATGCCAGGGCTCCAACCACCACACTCATGTTGTAGTCGGAAAAGACCTCCCTGAAAGACCACCCAGTGCCTTCACACTGAACGGAAGGGGTCAAATGACCAAACTCAGATATATCAGAGATCAGGAAATGTAGCCTTTAATCCAGGGATTAGGAATGCGGAACTGTCTGCAGGACAGCTCACCTCGCTAGACTAGAGGAAGCTGGAAAGCACACAGGTGAAACCTGCCTGGCCGTGGAAGGAACGTGGGGCCAAGAGGAGGCACTTGAGTATGCACGAACATTACAGGATGTCAGGGAACTGTGGCTCATTTCCTTAGATATAGCTATAGATTAATGGCAATTTAGGAATATATATGTATTCTCAAATAGTTCAAGTTATTATTTACTTAGGAATAAATTAAAATACAGTATATAAACAGATTTAAAAAGATTGACAGAGTAAACAGACAAGACAGAATTCCCAAGTCTAGATGGACTATGGGTATTATCCCACTTGTTTAGATTTTCTGCACATCTCAAATTTCTTATTATAAATATTAGGGACAGGGCTGGAGAGATGGCTCAGTGGTTAAGAGCATTGCCTGCTCTTCCAAAGATCCTGAGTTCAATTCCCGGCAACCACATGGTAGCTCACACCATCTATAATGAGGTCTGCTGCCCTCTTCTGGTCTTCAGACACACACAGACAGAATATTGTGTGTGTGTGTGTGTGTGTGTGTGTGTATGTAAATTTAAAATAAATAAATATTAGGGACAGTCATTCTGCATCTGGTTTGGCTGTCCCAAGGCTTTCTCGTGGTGAGGCTCCTGGTGAAAGGCGGGGACTCGAACCAGTCAACGCAAAGGGCAATGAGATTGATCCCTACAGTCCTGGCCAGGGTACACGAGTCATCCAGGACCTCCTGTCCCCAGCTGGGGGGAGCTGTTCTGCCAAGAGTAGGTACAGACCTAGACTGGACACCTAGATTTGCATCTAGCCCGTAAGCCAGTTCCAGCCATTAGTTCATCAGCACACACTGTGAAGACTGGAGATGCCACGTCAGGCGTGAAGATGTCATTTTCCACTTGTCTATGTTACCCACAATCGGATGGCATGCTTTCCTGTTCCTCTTCAAGGGCAACTGGACACAAAAGTATTGGTCACAGACCCACATCAGAAGCAGACCATCAGGTGAGCCAGTGACTATCTCCAAATGTCAAACACACCTGTGCTGACCAACCACGACCGCTCTCGGGACCAGATTCACTTAACACCCAAGCCGGGCCCAGGAGCGTGGATGAGGGTGTCCACTGGGGCTCTAGGAGACATCAAATGCTGGCGGCCATCAAGGGACCATGAGAAGACTGGCTAAATACGTCCTCCTGACAAGCCCGGCTGACAGGAGGCAGCAGCATCAGCGCCATCTTAAAACAGCGAAGCAACTGCAGAACTGTCCTGCGCTAGTGGGGGGGGGGGTGCTAAACAGCCATTAACACAGACAAGGGCGGGCACTCCACCCCCACAGCACAGTGGACTCATATGTGGGTGCTTCCATGTAGAGGGGAGTCCGAGGGGACACACCACAAACAAAAGTCATTTCTGCAGAGTGCAGCTAGGCGGCAGGGGGACTTTTACACATTTGAGAGTACGGTTTTGTTGTTTTGAGTCAGGGTTTCTCTGTGTGTGGCCCTGGCTGTCCTGGAACTCGCTCTGTAGACCAGGCTAACCTCAAACTCAAAAGAGATCCACCTGTCTCTGCTTCCTGAGCGCTGGATTAAAGGCATATGCCACCACACCTGGCTGAGAGTACTGTATTTTTTTAATCTTTGAGAATAATATATAGTGTACTGGCTAGTTTTTAGGTCAGCTTGATACAGGCCAGAACCATCACTAGAGAGAACCTCAGCTGAGGAAATGCCCCTACCAGCGTGGCCTGTGATACATTTTCTTGATTAATGATTGACAGAGGAGAGCACAGACCTCTTTGGCTGGGGCCACCACTGGGCAGACAGTCCTGTGTCCTGGAGGAAAGCAGACTTAGCAAGCCATAAAGAGTAAGCCAGTAGATGCTCCCTCCATGGCCTCTGCATCAGGTCCTGCCCTGCTTGAGATCCTGTCCTGACTTTCCCTTAGTAAGGAGTGTGATCCAGAAGCATAAGACAAAATAAACCCTTTTGGTAATAGTGTTTTATCAAAGAAAAAAGAATCTCTAAGAAACATAGTGCTTTTGAAATTTAAGCAGTGATATGATATGCTTTGGAGAATCAGGCTGGCTTCTCATGAGGGAAAGTAATGACACCGTCTAAAATGTTTCAGCAATAATAGCATATGCTAGCAATGTTCTCTCTCTCTCTCTCTCTCTCTCTCTCTCTCTCTCTCTCTCTCTCTCTCTGTGTGTGTGTGTGTGTGTGTGTGTGCAGAGAAAGAGAAGGACAGAGAAGCCACTGTGACAAATGGTGACCCCTGGTGGCTCAAAATGAAGGACACATAGACTTCACTGACTATTCCTGCAACTTTTGACTATGTTTGAAATATTCTCAAAATAAAGTCAGATGTAATAGAAATGAAGTCAACTGAAAGGCAGAGTTCTGGGAAGCCCCCTGTAGACCAGGGAGTGGAGACCCAGAAAGACCTTCAGCATATGGGCAGAGACCTGGCCCCCCAGAAGGGACAGGATTTTAAAACAGGTTTAAATGGCTTTATTTTCTCCATGATTTTTCCTCCCAAAGAGCCAATGTCCTTATACTACTGAGAGATCCCAGGACTTAGACCCAAAAAGTGACACTAGAGTCTGTGGTCTCATTAGAGAACGCCTCCACTGTCTAGTGACACCTGGGACACTTGTGCAGTACAGCTGGGCCCACAGTTCAAAGGTCATGGCTTGAGACAGAGCTTCCTCTCATGATGCAGTCACCGGGGGCTCGAGGTACGCCCGTTCTGGATGGGGCGTCTGGTAGGAGCTGTCACCTCCGGTGATCTGCGCCAATGGCCTCTGTGACTGTGTTAAAACCCCGCTCTCTGGAAAGAAAACAAAGTCTGTCGTCAGGAGGCCCATGCTTGCCATGGGCACACCTCTTGCCACACCACCCCACCCAGCACATCTTATGACCACTACTCTGCCCTCACCCAGGCCCCCGCACCCGTCTGCCCGGGCCTTCTGTGCAGGAAGGGAAGTGACTTTATACCGCAGTTCCCAGACACTAGTCAATGTCGTCAATTCACTACCTGGTTCGTTCTGCTAGGATTCCTCCATCCCTGGTCCCTGGGCAAGTGGCAGGCCCTGCCTTGTAATGAGCTCCGCCTCAGAATCACTGAATTCTCTTGGCACTGTTTGTCCTTGGCCAAAGATGCAGCAGAGACATTTTCCCGCCCTGCATCTGTGTTTCCCTTCAGCCCTCTGGGCATGCACAACAGACGGATGGCCAGTGTCACTTTCTAGTTAACCTCTCTGACCAACTTCCCTGTCAGGCTGCGTCAAGCCCCACTCACTTTAGAAGTGCCTCCAGCTCACGCTTGACCCTGACCACAACAGGCGGCCCCAGGAAGGTGAGGGCCGTGTACAGCTGCACCAGGGAGGCCCCAGCCTGGATCTTCTCCAGCGCATCCTGCCCGCTGCTCACACCACCAACCCCAATAATGGGAATCCTGCCTGGAGAGAAGCACACAGCAAGGCCAGGGAGGCGGGCGTAAGGACCCAGGCGTCCATCAGGGAGGAGGGTGTAAGAACCCAGGTGTCCATCAGGGAGGAGGGTGTAAGAACCCAGGCGTCCATCAGGGAGGAGGGTGTAAGGACCCAGGCGTCCATCAGGGAGGAGGGTGTAAGGACTCAGGCGTCCATCAGGCCTTGGTCCTGGCAAACATAACGGACGAGGGAAGAACCAGGGCCTCGTGAGCCTAAGGAAGCCTTGCCTTGAGTGAGGGCGTACATCTCCCGGATGGTCTGCGTTGACAAATCTCGGAGTGGCTTCCCACTCAGTCCTCCCACCTCAGAGCGCAGAGCACCTTGTAGGCCGGTAGGGCGACTCACTGTGGTGTTTGTGACGATCAATCCATCGATGCCCAGCTGCAGCATGAGACAGAGAAAGCGCCTCAAGCCATGGATCTGAGGGACTCAATGAAACTGTCTCTTTTGAGGACTGAGGCAGCCAGCAGGCCAGGGGTCAGTTCTGTAGGGCAGGACCCTCACGGTATCACCCACACCTTGACTGGAGAGACGGATCAGAATGAGCCACTCAATGTGACACAGCAGTGTCTCACAGCGAGCCCATGACAGCGCCTAAGCAGGGTTTGACCTTAGCTGTCTGGGAGTATCTCAGTGAGTACGTGGTAGCAACAGGACTGAAATCCAGGACTGCTGGACTGTGTTCCTACCACCCTGGATAGCCGGAGAAACCTGCTGTTGGGACTGGCTGGAAAGGGACAGACGTGAGACTGACAGACAGGTTAGCGCAGGTCTTAGACAGATCAGAAGCAAGAAAAAGACTCGCCAAACACATTTCACTCACTGGGTGGACTATACAGTGACAGGCAACCAACCAGCCTTCCACTCCACATAGAGGAAGTCACCAACCATGCCATTTTGTGTTATCCCAGCAGCGATGGACAACGGAGGCTACCCCCACCCTACCTGGGACCACCCTGACTCAAACCTCTCTCGCCACACTGGCAATGTCCTCCTTGTCCTGGGCCGTGAGGTCAGGGGCGATCTTCACCAGCACGGCCGGCTTCCGCACTCCCTTCAAGGCGTCCCTCTCCTGCAGTACCTAGGAGGACAAGCCAGAGATGGGGACCCCACCCCACAGCCCGGCAGTGCGGATCGGCGTTTTCACATACGGTCAACTAAAGCACAAGCCGTTTCTCCCCTTGGGATAACCGCTCAGGTTGGTTTTGTTCCTGAAAACAAGCAAGGAGATGTGTCACAAGGACTAGGCAGTGAGCACTCATTCAGTTCACACACAGTGCTGGGGACAGAGTGACACCTGAGAGCCGTGCCAGCTCTGGCTGCCTGTGGTTTTACAGCAGTTAACTGCCTATTGGTATGACTGGGGATGTGAGAGATGAGACGGTGCCTGGAAAAGGTACGATGAGGGTTCCTAGGCCAGATGTGAAGAATAGCTTCACCAGAAGGATCAAACCGAGTAAGGGCAGCAGGAACATGTGATGGTGTAATGACACACCTTGGCCAGCAGGAGGCGCAGCTCAGTCTTTCCCTGGAGGCTTCTCAGGCCAGCAGTGTTGGGACTGGACACGTTCACTACGAGGTAGTCAGCCAAGGGGCCCAGGACACGAACGCCCTCTACATAGTCTGCAGCAGCATCCACCGAAGTCTTATTCTTCCCCAGGTTGATTCCCAGGGGCAGCCCATCTGTGAAGAGCAAGTTTCCCAGGCAACATTCTGAGTACAGGTGGGACTCCCCTGAATCGGCTGACGGAGAAGGTTCATTCTGGGGGCTGCTGCCTGATGGCTGAGAGCCGCTTCATCATCTGCCTCTATGACAAGTGCGTGCACATACAAGGAAGCTTCTGGCATACTAAGCCTTTTATCTTTTTAATTAAATAGAGAAATTAGAAGCCTAAATACTGGGGAAAAGCAGAAAAACAGGAGGAAGCTGTGCAAGGTGGGCACTTGTAAGCACAGTTCTCAGGAGGTGTAGGTAAGAAAATCAGGAGTTTAAGGTCATCCTTAGCAACATAGCAGGTTCAAGGTCAACCAGGGCCGCCTTCTCACAGCCCATCACCTTCTTGGTCACCGGTTTAAAAGTCAGATTTCTGTAACATTTCCTAAGTGGTCTCGAAGCTTCAAGTCCAGCACCCTGCAGGCCAGGATCACAAGTGAGCCGCATGGAGAGTAGGGCTTCCTGAGTAGCTGGGCCTGTCACTGTGCTCGATTCGTGTGCACGGGCACGATTGCGGAGTGAGGAGGGCTGAGCTACTCTTTACACAGAGCACTGTCTCTTCTATCAGCTCGTGTTCCTAGGCCTGGTGCTGGCAGAAAGCGTCTACAAGGCCGCTAGCTGCCAGCAGATGCCTGTGGGCAGGGCACAGACACGGGACTTGGCCTCACTCCAATGGATGTGAGGGCACAGATTGAGGGTGAAGGGTGGGCACGGGACAATGGGGAGAAAGCCAGCCCACAGAGAGAGCACTGCAGGCACTGAAAAGAGATGGAAGGCAGGAGGCAGGAGAAGACCACAAACCACGGACATCATGTTAAGACCTTCACAGTTGCAGGGCTGGCAGGGTCTGGTTCTGTCAAAGCCAGGATTGTTTTGTTTTCTGGTTTCTGTTTTGTTTTGTTCTGTTTGTGTTTTTGTTTTAGGGTTTTGTTTGTTTCTTTTTCAAGACAGGGTTTCTCGACCTCACAGGGATCCTCCTGCCTCTGCCTCCCAAGTGTGCTGGGATTAAAGGTGTGTGCCAGCACCACACAGCCAAAGCCGATGGTTTTTAAACACTGTCGTTTCCTATGTCCACCATCTGAGCTTGCCACATGCTTCAGCCCTTTCTTCCTTAGCTCCTCAAATAAACGCAGAAGTCCTTGGCTTAACCTTCACGCTATAGGCCATCAAATGAGACTAGGAGCTCCTGAAAGACCTTGTCGAGGCGAAGGAGAAAAGCCCCCAGAACTACAGAAGGTATGTGAGGAGCGGGGAGCTATGGGCAGAGGGCCATCACCCAGGGCTCTGACCCCAAAATGCACCTCTGAGCGCAAAGCAGACCACAGAGGACAAAGACATCTCCACGAAAAGCCACCAAAAGTGAGGCTTGAGGACAGCTGGTCCCAAGTGGGTAGGCGTGAGACACCTCTGAGGACAGCTGGTCCAGAGTGGGTAGGCCTGAGACACCTCTGCCCTGCTCTTTAGCTCGTAGCACACACCATTTACACAATGAACGAAAGGACAGCCGTGCTGGACATGTGCAGATGCACTCGGGTCACATCTTAGCTACCCACATGCTCTCTGCTAACCCCAAGCCCCCAAGTTAGGACACAATCCAGGTTCCATGGGTGCCGGAGACCAGAAAGGCCGTGCTGAATTCTGACATCCGTTACGACCTTTGAGGCTGAGGTAGAAGCTGGACAATCCCCAAACGAGAGGAGCCTGAGTGGCTTTGTGTGGTTTTTATTGTCTGTTTCCTATCGCTGGGTCGCATGCCCTCCCCCTGTATTTCTCTGTATAGAGGAAGAAAGACCTTCCCACGACTCCCGACTTTACCTGCAGTGAGCTTGGTCTGCTTCTGCTGTCGGGCCCGCAGCCTGTGTTCCACCACCGAGAGCCCGTGGCTGTTGAATCCGTACCTGGTGCACATAAACACACAGGAAAGGGGTGGAGTTAGAGATGACAGCTGAAAAAAGCACCCGAGACCATTTCCACACTCTCACACCGGCTCCTCTCTATTGTCAAATGGGTGGGAGTTAGAATCGCCATGGAAACACACCTGTGGTGTGTCTGTATGACTGCTCCCAGGAAGGTTGAATGGAGCAGGGAGGACCCACCACGAACACAGGCAGCACCATCCCACAGGCTCACAACCCAAACCGAGTAAGGAGAAAGTGACCCAAGCACCAGCATCCTCCACTTCCTGCTTCTTCACTGCAGGTGCAAAGTGGCCCTCTGCCTTAGGCTGCTGCCACCAGGAAGGCTTGTACTCTCAAGACAGTGAGCCAAAATAAACACCCCTTCCTTAAGCTGCTTTTTGTCAGAACTCTGTCCCAGTAACAAGAATAATAGCTAACGGGGTCTGGTTACATCACTTTGTAGCTTGCAGCCAGAGCAACGCAGCATGGGCAGTGACCGTGATATGCTGGCGCAGTAAATAGCCATCCTTCAGCAAGTCTGTGCTGAACACATGCCACGGACATGAGCAAGAAGGCTAAGTGTGCATGCATCCAGGAGCACAGATGCCTGCCCCTCACCATTCCCTGCCCCACGGGGCTCTGCCAAGTACATTACCCAAAGTCTCATGGAACAGCCAAATCAGAAACACAGGTATTTTGTCTGCCCAGCCCTAAAGACACTGGTCCCTGCCGTAATGCAACAGAAAAATAAAGATCTATGACCTGTCGAGAAGCTTTCTGAAATAAGCAGTAGGAAGCACAGCCACAGGTCTGCCGAAATCCTCACCAGGAAGCTCTTCAAAAATCTCCCAGCAAAAAAGTACGAAGGTCTTCCCTTTGCAGTTATATTAAGTACTCAGAACCATGAAGGCTGAGGCTTCACGCAGTCGGAAGAACTCCTCCTCCTAAGAGCAGCCGTACATGTTGAACACTCCGTCCTTGTTCATCCAAAGCAAGGGCCAATTGTGCAGTACCAAGGCCGCTGGCAGCATGTAGCCACCAGCTCTGCCCAAGTCAGAGGACCCAGAAGTAAAGGCACGTGGGTGCCGGAGAACCAGAAGCCAATAAAAGGGGAGTGTAGTTAGCCAATGATTTTTACATCGACTGCATGTTAAGATGGTTTTAGAATACATTGTTTATAATTAAATCTTAATAATTATAAATAAGTATCAAATTCATTCCTTTTTCTAGTTTTTAATGTAGTCATGAGAATATTTCAAATTACAAGGGAGATCATTATATTCCTATAGGCCAACCCTGGACCAGGGCAAGGGAGTAACAATGTAGAAAAGTGCACACTGTCAAGTCCAAGCCTTTCCCAGCTGATCTTTGCAGCCAGCACCAGTTCTGAGCCTCAGCAGGAACACCTGGTACAATCCTAACAGCTGTTTTCCAAGGTTGGGTTGAGCGCTGCCTTATATTCAAAAGGGCTCCTGAATACTCCAAATGACAGAATGTCCTTCCATCTTAGGAGAAAAGCAGAAGGCGGGTCTTCCATCTCAGAGATTCCAGCAGGGGAGGAGATACTCCCCAAAACACTGAGCCACCCCCTACCTGTTAATGACAGCTTGGTCCTCCGGGAGGCGGAATACTCTGGGTCTGGGGTTTCCTTCCTGAGGCTGGGGAGTCACACTTCCGACCTCAACAAAACCAAAGCCCAGCTTGTAGAGGCCATCCACAGCTTCTCCATGTTTGTCAAATCCTGCAGCAATCCCTACTGGATTTCGGAATTTACGGCCCAGGACTCTCACTTCCTGGAAAGGAGACAAGGGCAGAGGTGTACGGCTATACCAAGTAGTTCTCACAGCAGGACTCCCTGCGTCCTGAATCAGAAGTCCCCTAGAGCTTGCTGAGCAGTGGGCCCACAGAATAGGGATCGTTGGGAGGAAGGACATTCTGAGGTGTCTATCTGCAGGTGTTTCTGATGTCTGCTGGAGTCTGACACCGAAGGCCTCAAGGCTGAGGGAGAGGCCGTATCCCACCACAGGAGAACAGGAGACAGGTGTTATCCAGCACAATTATGGTGGCTCTTCTTATCTACTCAACCTGGGCAGGAGAAGGAGTCCTTGGGTGTCGTCAGCCTTTAGGTCATGCTACTCGGACACCAGTGAGTACCACGCAGCCGAGCCCGTCACCCGCCTCTAGTATACAAGTACCAGTTGACCTTTCCTCCATGACTGACCAGAAGCCAGCAGCAATGAGCATCATGGAGAGTTGGAGGGAGGACACTGGCCGGCACTGGTGCTGGTTCCAGTGAGCTCTTAGAGGTCAGGTAAGTGTCCCCAAGGGGAAAGTCACATGGTCTTGAAATCCACAGGAGACGAGAAAGGGCACAGGAAGGTAAGAATGTGCATGCAGCACCTCAGAGCCAAGAGGCGAGAAGTGCGGCTCTAACAGGCCCTCAAGCCGGTTCTTGTCCCTGGCTGTGTGACAGAGCCTGCGGCGTTGTTAAGCTTCTCTGAGATTATGGTTAAACCGGTCAGTCAGACCTGGGCAGCCAAGCATCCCAAAAGCACCCCCACCCTCCCAGGAGAGCCGAGTCAGGACAGGGAACTGAAGCCTTGGGCAGAGAAGTAAATCGAGGGAGGAAAAGTGGGATACGAGGAGCAACTGGCCTGGCTGCCGGGGAGTAGGGACCACTGCACGGTGGGACATACTGTATGGTCCCACTTACTCAGGAAGCTGAGGCCCAGAAATCATTTCAGCCCACAAGTTTGAGATCAACCTGGACAACATGGACCCCTCTCAAAAGAAAAAGGGTATGCTGGGTGGTGGTGGCGCATGCCTTAGATCCCAGCACTTGGGAGGCAGGGGCAGGTGGATCTCTGAGTTCGAGGCCAGCCTGGTCTACAGGGTAAGTTCCAGGATAGCCAGAGCTATACGGAGAAAACCTGTTTCAACGAGAGAGAGAGAGAGAGAGAGAGAGAGAGAGAGAGAGAGAGAGAGAGAGAGAGAGAGAGAAAGGTAGCATCCAAAGAAAGAGACAGCAGAAGGGCCACACTGACTCTGGGCCAGAGAAGTGAGTTGTGACTGGATGTGACTGGGGCAGCTGGTTACCTAGGACTTAAGTCCTCCACCCCCTCAGGATGATGAGTACACCCAGGGCCTGCTTCTGTTGGGGGCAGAGGGAGAAAGGACCCATCTGGTTGGACTGCAGTATCCTCCTGACCCTTCACACCTACCCAGACAGAGGACACAGTATCTAAAAGAGACGACCCTTCCAAGCTAACACTGCATGCATTAGCTGTTTAACAACTACAGAAGATGTCCCTGCTCAGCAGAGGGATTTCAGCAAGGCAGGCCAGTGGCCAAGGTTGGACACTGGAGTCAGACTCCATGGGTTCGAATCCTGGTCCTGCCACCTCCCAGCTGCATGACCTTGGGCAAGTTTCCTGCTCTGTGGATGGAGATGAGATAGGACCAACCTCAAACAGCAGTGGTGAGGATTAAAGTTGTGACCTAAGCTACGTGGTGAGTGCTCTTCCGTAAGTTCAGAAGACGCTTCCTCAGCCTGGGCTCCAGGTCCCAACTGCCTGCGGACCTGCAGCTCTGGTTTTCAAAAGCACAGTCACAGCAGAGGACACAAGTGCTGAAGGATGTGACCTCTCCCACACACCTAAATGTAACACAGTGTGACCCAGGGACACCTACCAGCATGTCAGAGTCCTGAAATGGAGCTCGAGGAAGGAGCCCCAGGGACGTGAAGCGAACAGCGAGGCGGTGGGCTGATTCTGGGTCTAGCAGCCTCTGCAGGGCCGGCATGAGGTATTCCGCGTAGAAATGGTCATCGCCTGTGGCTGTCAGGTAAGAGGTGAAGAGAAGTCCTCCGCCTCCGAGGATGATGGCTGCATCCAGGGCCCGCTTCTAGTGGGGGAAAAGAAAGCCTCCATGGAGACCCTCATCAGGCCAGGCTGCAGCACCCTTCCTCACCCTGAGGACATTACATCTACATGAATTGAGAGCCCTTCCCTGCTCACACTGCCCCCCTTCATAGCCTGCCCTCTCACACACCAGCCTTTGTAGACATAGTACCCACATTGCTTACACAGATTCTAGTCCTGAATAGTTTTTTTTTTTTTCCTAAGAACCAGGCAGGAAATTTTCAAGCTAGGGGCCACACGGGAGAATTTTTACTAGTTAATGAAGAAGGGTCAATGCTGATAGATTTGGCATGGAGAAATCAGTCCTGTCAATCTTCTTCTTTGATTAAAGTTAACACACTAATTTCCCTATGTTTGAACTTGCTATTGCTATTTAGGCAGGTTTAAAAACCTTCCTATTATCTGAGCCAAAGAACAAGCTGTAGTTCACCACCAAACACCCACTCCCCACATTTCACAAATATACGGTAACTTTGCCAGAAATATAAGTACCTTTTGTTTTTGTTTTTTCGGTTTCCCTGTAACAGTCCTGGCTGTCCTGAAACTAGCTCTGTAGACCAGAGGTAGAGGTAGAGGTAGAGGTAGAGGCTTAAACACCTGATCATCAGCCAGGCAGTGGTGGTGCACACCTTTAATCCCAGCACTCAAGAGGCAGGGGCAGGCAGATCTCTGTGAGTTCAAGGCCAGTCTTGTCTACAAGAGCTAGTTCCAGGACAGGCTACAAAGTTACAGAGAAACCATGTCTCAATAAAAAATAAATAAATAAATAAAAATAAAAAATTTAAAAAACCACCAAAAACCTGTAGGTGAATTGTGTTCTGAAATTCATGTTTTCATTTAGCCTTTATTAGCGCATGGTGTTTATATTTTGAAAGTATACCGGTTACTGGTCTGAAATGTCCTTTGTGTATAATATAAAAGTGGCTACAATATAAACATAGCTTTACTCTCTGGGTAGAGAATCACTACCCGGGAGCCCAAAAGTGGTTCACAAGGCTTTTTGCTGATTAGCACCACCAGATGCTAAGTGGCTAATGCATTCATTCAGTCCTTCAAAAGCAAGCAAACCAGAGCTGGTCCCTGTCCTTCAGAAGAGTGTAACCTAAGGAAGCCACAAATCAATCATCATGAGCCAAGGAAACTGACATGAAGGAGAAAGCAATGAAAACATCTTGAGGAAGCGAGTTACTGACTCTCAACGGAGACACAAAAGCTAAAGAGCAGGAAGCAGGTGGATCTCCAGGGGGCTGAAGCCAAGGAAGGGCCAGAGAATGGAGATCTGTTTGGAACTAAAAGGAAAGCATTGCTTAAAATGAAGCAGGAGAAACGAGAGTGATGTCAGCCAGGATACAGATCTGGGGGCTGGAGATAGCTCAGTGGCTAAGCGCACTTGCTGCTCTACCAGAGTTCGGCTCCCGTTCCCGTGTCAGACAGCTCACCACCAGGCCTGTAACTCGAGCTTTAGGGGCTCCAACACAGCTGGTTTCAGGGGGCACCTGTATTCACCCTTCCACCCCTCCCCACACCTACACATAATTTTATTTTTTAATGGGATTTGTTCACTAAACAAGGAAGTAGAGGATGTGCTCAGATTCGCCCACAGCAAACCAGGTATTCATTCTCCCTCCTCCTGGGAGTTTGCAGAAATGCCCCACGTCTCAGGCAGCACTATCTGCGCACTCTTTCCCAAACCAGGGACACAACCAAGGACTCTTCACCCTAGGCTCCCATTTTAACCACACTGAATCTAGAAGGGTGGTCGCATGTCTTATTTCATTCTGTCCTGGGTCCTTTCTACAAGGCTAGAAGACCATGTGCTCACAGAGGTCAGATATTAGCTCAGTTTTAAAAAAAAAAAATGCCATCGGTCGCTCATACTCAGACCAGCCTCTGCCAGGCACGCTTGCTTTTGGCATGCCCCTAGCTGCGCACCCGTGCAAGATACGCTGCAAGGGCCCCAGCCTTTCACGCTCCCCGCCTCATCTCCTCCCATCCTGTGCTCCGACCACGCGTGAACTCCCACGGCAGGACTCACTCGCAATTGTCTCCACGCCATGCTCCTTCGGCCACTGGGCCCGCCTCTGCCTCCACTCCATTGGAGAATGTGGGCTCAGCTCCACCTATCTCCCCACTGCCTGCAGACCCAGCCCCACCCCTAGATGTTGAGTGGACGCTCGCAAGCGTGCGTTCTGCCTGGAACCGGACCTCTTCCGTTCCTCCCTCGCTGTGTTCTCTTTTACCGGTGTCATGCCTTCTGAAGAATGCTCGCTACTGCGCCGAGCTTGTCCGAAATTCCACACCCTCTCTTATGTGCATCAGTGAGGAAGAGGTTTCCAGAAGCCTCTGGAGTGGGGAATAGACGCCTCCGAAGTCAGTGTGTATTACCCTAATGCTTTCCTACCTTTCGGAAGGAAACAAAGGACTATAGCCCGAAGGTTCCGCATGATTGTCTTTATGCCAGAGCTTCGGTATGACTGTCAACTTAAGAATCCTGTTTTACAATGACTTCTTGAATTTTGCATGCAAATGGATGGAAATAGAAAACACTATCCTGAGTGAGGTAAGCCAGACCCAAAGAGAGGAACATGGGATGTACTCACTCATATTTGGTTTCTAGCCATAATTAAAGGACAGTGAGCTTATAATTCGCGATCCTAGAGAAGCTAAATAAGAAGGTGAACCCAAAGAAAAACATATAGGCATCCTCCTGAATATTAACCTTCATCAGGCGATGAAAGGAGACAGAGACAGAGACCCACATTGGAGCACCGGACTGAAATCTCAAGGTCCAAATCAGGAGCAGAAGGAGAAAGAGCACGAGCAAGGAACTCAGGACCGCGAGGGGTACACCCACACACTGAGAGAATAGGGATGTTCTATTGGGAACTCACCAAGGCCAGCTGGCCTGGGTCTGAAAAAGCCTGGGATAAAACCGGACTTGCTGAACATAGCGGACAATGAGGACTACTGAGAACTCAAGAACAATGGCAATGGGTTTTTGATCCTACTGTATTTACTGGCTTTGTGGGAGCCTAGGCAGTTTGGATGCTCATCTTACTAGACCTGGATGGAGGTGGGTGGTCCTTGGACTTCCCACAGGGCAGGGAACCCTGATTGTTCTTCGGGCTGACGAGGGAGGGGGACCTGATGGGGGAGGGGGAGGGAAATGAGAGGCGGTGGCGGGGAGGAGGCAGAAATCTTTAATAAATAAATAAATTAATTAATTAAAAAAAAGAATTCTGTTTTATTGAGCGCACTCATGCCAGAACGTTGTAAACAATAAATACATAAATTTTTACTCCCCCACTTTAGGACATAATTTGGGACAAGTTGGGGGAGACTGTAGAGATGGCTCAGCTCTTAACACTTGCTGGAGAGGATCCGAGTTCCCGTCCAAGCACCCAAACAGGTGGCTCACAACTGCCTGTAACTCCAGTTTCAGGAGATTCTATTCTTTGTTTGCACATACCCACATGCAGACACATACACCTACACATGATTTAAAATGATTAAATCTTAAGTCTCTTGTGCATTTGAGAAAAAAAAACATATTTGGCTTTTGGAGATTGGCTTGCTTCACTTAACATGATCTTCAGTCCCATATATTTTCCTGTAAATTATCTCCTTACAGTCTTTTTAATGGATGACTATTGTTCTACACCTATATATACCATATTATCTTTATCTGTTCTTCTATAGCAGATTCCATAACTTGGCTGCTCTGAATAGCGCTGGGGGGGGGGGGGGGGAATGGTGCACAGTACCTCTGTTGTGTGCTAGGTATATTCCTTTGGGAGTATACATATTCCTAGAAATGACATAGCTCAGACTTTTTGGTGGTGATTCTGTCTGTTGGTTGCTTTTAAATTTTTCTTCCGTGTGTGAGAGTTCAGGCACCAGCCTGCTATGGCAGACATGTGGAGTCCAGAGGACAACTTTCAAGACTCTGTTCTCTCTGCCTTGTTGAGGAGCAGGACCGCTCTTGTTTCTGCAGCACTGCATACTCTGGGCTACCCGGCGATTCTGTCTCTATCTCTCTACTCCTGCAGGAATGCTGGATACAGATGTTTACCACTGGGCTAGCAGGCGATTCTGTCTGTATCTCCCAACTCCTGTAGGAATGCTGGATACAGATGCTTATCTCTGTATCCTGTGGGCTCTGGGGTTCCAACTCAGGTTACCAGGCTTTCACAGGTAATGGCTCTGTCAATTTATATTCTCACAAGCAGAGTTCAAGGTTTCCCTCTTGGTTGGATCCTTGCCAACATAGTTGTTTCTTTTCTTCATGAAAGACATGCCAAGGATTGAAACTGAATGTTCCTGTAGCTATGATCTGCATGTCCATGAAAGCTAAGGATGCTGAACATTTCTTCCTATGACTTATTGGCCATTCATGCTACTCTAGAGAGTTGTCTGCTCATTTCATTTGCCCATTTATTGATTAGGTTACTTGGGGAGGGCTGGTCTTTATGTTTAGTGCTTTTTATATGCTAGATATTAGCCCACTGTCAGATAGGTAGCTGGCAAGGCTTTTTCTCTCGTCTGTTTCTTACTCTGGTAACTGTTTCCTTTGCTGAACAGATTTTTAATTTCATGATTTTAAATTTCTTCCAATTGCCAATCCTTGCTATTTCCTAGGTTAATGACTTTCCATCCACAAAGTCCTTGCCTATGCCTAAATCTTGAGGGTTTGTACAAACTTGCAAGCCCTGGACCCTAGGGGCATGGACTTGAAAAAGGAGAACTCACCCAGACAAAGCCAATCTTAGCCTGGCGGAGAGCACAGGCAAGAAGATCATTTTCCAACATGTAGCCCTGGGCCAATAGGAAAAACAGCCCATCTCTGTGGGACCTCTAGATGTTTAGTTTTTTTCGGCCTGAAAAACCTCTCCACCAATGCAATAATCCAAATCAAACCAAATCAGACAGAATTAGAAGTCCAGGTTTAATGGATGCTAACGCTCCTAGGTGGCCCTCCGGGAAAACAAGGGGGAAAGGGGGGACCAGGAAGACCATGGAGAACCAGAAAGATCTTGTGTTAGTTCTGGGGGGGTGGGGGAGAGGACGACAGTTTAAATAGCCTGTGGGAGTGGTCTTGACCTTCCCTGGGGAGAGGTCACCATTTGGCAGGCTTTCTTGGAGGTGGCGTTTGGACTGAGGCAACTCCCAGGGGAGGTGGCTTGAAATGGAATTTTCCACCCAATGTTCCAAAATGGATGCCAGGAGCTGGGGTGAAGCCCCCAACCAAACAGTGAGCTGCCATGTGGATGCTGGGAATTGAACCTGAGTTCTCTGGAAGAACAGCTAGTTTTTTTTTTTAGTTTTTTTTTTTTCGAGACAGGGTTTCTCTATAGCTTTGGAGCCTGTCCTGGAACTCGTTCTGTAGACCAGGCTGGTCTCGAACTCACAGAGATCCGCCTGCCTCTGCCTCCCGAGTGCGAGTGCTGGGATTAAAGGCGTGCGCCACCACCGCCCGGCAGAACAGCTAGTGTTCTTAACCGATGATCCATCTCTCCAAGCCCCCACTCCTCAAGGTCCTTTAAAGTATAGGCTTATATTATCTGTAGACAGGGATAATTTGGGTTCTCCCCTTCCTGTTTGTAGCTCTTTTTATTTTTCTTGCCTCATTGTTCTAGTGAGTAATTCTAGTGCTTTACTGAATAAATCTGGTGCCTTAGTTAGGGTTTCTAGTCCTGCAATGAAACACCATGACCAAAGAAACAAGATGGGGAGGGAAGTGTTTATTGGGCTTAACTTCAGCATTACTGTTCATCACTGAAGGAAGTCAGAAGAGGAACTCAGACAAGGCAGGATCCTGGAGGCAGGAGTTGATGCAGAGGCCATGGAGGGGTGCTGCTTACTGGCTTGCTCCTCATGGCTTGCTCAGCCTGCTTTCTTATAAAACCCAAGACCTCCGACCCATGGATGACACCACCCACCATGGGCTGGCCCTTCCCCATTGATCACTAAATGAGAAAATGCCTTAGAGCTGGATCTCATGAAGACATTTCCTCAACTGAGGCTCCTTCCTCTGATGACTCCAACTTGCGTTGAGACACAACACCAGCCAGCTGGGAAGAATGGACACCTTTTAATCCTCCCTGAATTTAGAGGAAATGCTTTCCGTGTTCCCCACTTGAATATAGGTTTATCACACGCAGCCTTCAATTTTTTTTTTTTAAGAAATCATGAATGTTTACAGGATCCCTTCTATTTCCTTCTGCATTGGTTCTTCTGTGATTGGGAAGTGGATAAGTGCACCTGTCCTGTGAGGTCGCCACAGCTCCATCAGCACCGGCAGATAACATTGTTGGGTCTAGTCATCTTGGTTATTTGCTCCAGGAATGATATTATCATCCCATGCCCTCCTGGTTCTCAGGGTTTCTCTGCATAGTCTGGGTGTCCCGAAGAATTTGTCTTTGTGAGTGAGACGATCTTTTACTCCTGGTTCTTCTCAATGCATTACTCACCAGAACCTTCTTCCTCTCATCATTAAGTACAATAATTTCATTTCTTCCCGAATTAGACGTTTTCAAAGTATGGACCAGATGATGCCCTTCAATAGGATACTGCAGCGTTTTCAAACTAAGGGGATAGGTCCTCAGCTTCCGACTTCAGAGATGTCTGTTTCTACAATGGTTTTCAAACTCATAAGGGCATTAAGAACTGAGGCTACGGCTCCATGGTAGAGTTCATACACGGGGCCCTGAATCCCATCCCAGTAACATGCACACTAAAAACACAGGTGAAGAGAAAAGAAGCATTATTTGGGTTGCTTAGATGACCATCTCAACCCTGAAAGCTGCCAGGTGGTTCAGTACTGTATTTGCTTGCTTCTATGATCATGCACAAAAGAAAAAGACCAGCTGGACAAATCAACGAAGGGTGTACCACAGGTGGAGGCCAAGGGGTAAGCTCTGTAAACACAAAGGTTTTTCAGCGAACCAATAATCCAAAAGCAATGAGGGAATTGAAGTTTCCCAATGGCGTGAAGTACTGTGCATGCCTCAGGCAAAGGAGACGGTGCAGTCATAAGCCAGAACCACACAGATTTGCTGTTGGGTTCAGCCAAGTGTGAGCTTTATTGGTTTCTAGTTTTGTTTGCTTTTTTTAAAAAAAAAATTCATTCTTTCATCAACTGTTTATCTGGCTTTAATGACTAGGTAAGATCTTTAAAATACAGTTCATGTGTGCTTTTGGTTTTGTGCACTTAAACAGAATACAGCCATCTGAATCAATCCCAATGGCGGCAAATATGGAGGACACGCAAGCCCGGAGATTTATTGGCGATGGTATTTATGTTCTTACCCATTAAAACCCTTCTGGGAAACGGAGCCCTGCTGCATGAGTAGATTCCAACTGCTCTGTCACAAAAGCATGTTGGAGGGTAGCTCTGAGATGACAGACATGTTCATTTGCTTTACTACATTGCATTAGCGCATGTGTCCTGGAATACCGTCCATCCTTTATAGAATGTGTACTATGATAATCCACACTAACGATATGCTAATGAGATTCACTGTAGCAAGTCCATACCTGAATCTATCCTATTTCAGTCTGGTTCCTACTCCTGTCTAAGCTGTCCTAGCTTCTCCTTCTCCTCCCTCTCCCTAGTCTCCTGAACTTTCCATAGTGTTTCCTCTATTGGCTTCAGGTCACCTTTAAGTTCTAGCCTCTAGAAAGAAAATGTGTGATAATTGATCAGCTGCATCTGACTTATTTTGCTTAGCATGAAAACCTCTGGTTCCATCCATTTCCTGGCAAATGGCATGATCTCATCCTTCCTGAACAAATAGACTCTGCCGTGTATGTCCACCATCTCTTCTTTAGTTGGTCATCCGGGCTGATGTTGTGGCTTGGCTGTGGCGAATGGTACTCAGATCAGCATGGATACACAGGCTGTCTTCTCGATGCTGACTTTCCTCCCTTTGGAACACAACTAGTTCTGGTATAGCAGGATCACATAGCAGTTCTTCTGAGTTTGTTGATTAGAGCTCCCCTATTATTTTCCACAGGCTACACTTGCTTACATTACCACCAACAATGTACAAGGGTCACTTTCCCCCATTTTGCTGCTGGCCATTCTAAGTGAGGAGAGCTGAAATCTCAGTGCAGCTTTGGGTGGCATTTTCCTGGTGACTGGAGATGAAGGGTTAATGACCTAAAAGTGTCAGGTGAACTGAGAAGCTCTGGGCAGGAAAGCTGACTGACTGATGACACTAGTGGACGTTTCTGATAAGGAGATCCACACATCAAACCCACTGACACCCACCACTTCCAGACCATGAGGGAAGTGACAGGCAGATGGACTGGATTCTTTGGTCCCCAAAGTTTCCCCCTTTCACGTCCTATAAAACCCCAAGACCCCCACACCACATGCACATGAAGGAGACTGTCAACATTCACAGTGCTAATAAAAGAACAATCTGGGCCGGGCGGTGGTGGCACACGCCTTTAATCCCAGCACTCGGGAGGCAGAGGCAGGCGGATCTCTGTGAGTTCGAGGCCAGCCTGGTCTACAAGAGCTAGTTCCAGGACAGGCTCCAAAACCACAGAGAAACCCTGTCTCGGAAAACCAAAAAAAAGAACAATCTGGGAGCTGGAGAGATGGCTCAGTGGTTAAGAGCACTGACTTGTCTTCCAGAGGATCATGGATCAATTCCCAGCACCCACATGGCAGCTTATAAGTGATTGTAAATCCAGTTCCTGGGCGATCTGACACCTTCACACCATTGCACATAAAATAAAGTGAAATCAGTCATAAGAAAGAACAATCTGCTCCTGTGGGGGACAGTTTATTTTTTTCTTCTATTTCTGTGACACTCGGTCAATCCCTAAGGATGCTTAGTATTTATCCCTTATATTTTATCGGCCATTAGTGTATCTCCTGAGATGCTAGTTCAGATCATTTGTCCATTTATTGACTGCATTCCCTATTCTTTTTTTTTTTTTTTTTTTGGTTTTTTTTT
>NC_022011.1:18278760-18282958 GCF_000317375.1 Microtus ochrogaster | reverse complement strand
GGTTGCTGGGAATTGAACTCAGGACCTTTGGAAGAGCAGGCAGTGCTCTTAACCTCTGAGCCATCTCTCCAGCCCCCTTATTCTTTTGTTAACTTTTTGAGTTCATTATACAGTCTGGATATAATGGCCAATAAAGATAATTTTTAAAAAGTCAGTCATAGAGGCTGGAGAGATGGTTCAGTGGTTAAGAGCACTTGTTTTTTCAGAAGACCCAGGTTCAATTCCCAGTACCCAACATGATGGTTCACAAGCATCGTAGCTTCCAGTCTAGGGAACTTGACACCTTCTTCTGGCCTTGCAGGCACTAGCCATACACATGGTGTGCATACGTACATATAGGCAAAACACCAACATACATGAAATAAAAATAAGTAAATATTTTTAAATGTTTAACTCAATAATAAGACTCAATAAGAATAGTCTTGTTTTTTATATTTAAAAAAATCCATTTTTCTGGACATGGCTCTGTGCCCGAGTGCTTGTGTGGTATGTATGAGGTCTCCAGTTGGATCTCCATACAGCAAAAACTAAAATCACTGAGTCTAGGAACACTGGCTTAGCTATACACCAGCCTCTCCCTGCTTCCAGAAAGACTTGGCTTCATAATGGATCTTTATTTGCTGAAGAAACATCTAGTTTATGTAGACACAGATGGAAAGCCCTGTTTCTATTTATTTGCAGCAGGTAAGAACTCCATCTGGGCTCTCTAAACAAAGCAAAACCTTTTTCCTCCTAACAGATTGTTCCCGTCCCACCAAAGAACAATACCAATGATTATGACAAACTCTCTGAGTCGTATTTATAGGGCCAGGCACCTGCTGAGCCTCCACACACTGTCTTGCTCACAGTGCAGGGAGATGCTCTTCCGGCGAAGGTCCTGGCTCTGGCTGTACATTATAGTAGGTGTCATAGTAGGTGTCTCTCTGGGACACGAACTGAGCAACTCTCAGCCACATGGGGAAAAGAGCTGCTATCGGCTTTACATGCTTAACTGCAACTTCGATGAAGCAAATGATTACTGCAAGACCCAGGGAGAACATCTGACTCTCACTTGGAATCAAGGGCTTCAGACTCACATACAAAGAAGCTACCAAAAAGAGACAACGTGGTGGGTGGGAACAAGCCTACTGCCCCTAGGAAAGCGTCAAGAGGCAACCCACTCAGGTAGGGCTCTGGTATGAGTGCCGAGGAAAGAAACATCTTGTGCCTTGTTCTAGGGGGGAAGAAAGTTGCTTGAGTCTTTCAGCTTTTATATTCAGAAAAAAAGGCGTGGTCCCGAGCATTATCTCTCACTGCGGCCGTCCACTTTTATGGCTCCGCCTTCATTTGTCTCTGAAGAGCAGTGAAGGGCTTTTTGTCAAATGAATGAAGCTTGTGTCCCCATCTTCATGTATGATGTAGTTTTGCTTTGTTTAATTTGGGGCGTTTGGGGGTTTGTTCAATTTGTTTTGTATTTGAGATTGTTTTGCTTTATAGCACAGAATGACCTAAAACTTGATATTTAGCCCAGATTGGCCTCAAACTCTCAATCCCCCTGCCTCAGCCTCCTGAATTTTGGCTTTCCAGATATACAAATGGTTCATATCCCAAAGAGAAAAATCTTTTACCACGATTTTCTTTGTTATCCTTGCCTCCAAATTTCCTAAAACAGAAGCTAGAAGAAAATTACCCATCTATTGTCTTTCTTACAAAATTAAGGAGTATAGTATTGCAGTTTTAGAGAAAAAAATTCCAAGAAATTATTATATCATCATTTCTCCATTAATGTCTGGGTAATTAATTTTAAGTTCTACTATTAAAACCCTCTACTATTAAAGAGTAATCTATAGTGTGTAGTGAGGAGTCATAAACTGTTGTCTGAGTTTTCTGTCCTGCCTGGTTTCTGCAGTCATTACGTCCCAAAGAAACCACACAGAGGTCTACATTAATCATAAACTGATTTGGCCTAGTATCTTAGGCTTCTTATTAACTCTTACAACTTATATTAGCCCATTATTCTTATCTGTGTTAGCCACGTGGCTCAGTACCTGATTTGGCAAGGCAGTCACATTTTGCTTCTTCTATGGCTAGGACAGGACTGCGGACTGGGTCTTCATCCCAGAATCCTCCTGTTCTCATTTGACCTGCCTCTACTTCCTGTCTGGTTGTCCTGCCTATACTTCCTGCCTGGCTACTGGCCAATCAGCATTTATTTAAAATATAATTGGCAGAATACAGACCATAAAATAAACTTCCATGTGCTGGACACCAGACAAATTGGGCCCTCATGTCATGTGTGTACGCCATGTCCATGTGTGCATGTGCCACAGCATGTGTATGAGGAGGCCGGGGACTCAGGTTTTGGTCCTTGCCTTCTACCTTGTTTGAGGCAAGGTTTTTTTTCCCTCTTTGTGACAGCATACCCAAGGCTAGCTGTACCCCAGGCCACCCGACCCACAGGTTTCCGGGGAGTCTCCTTTCTCCACCTCACATCTCACCTAGAAGTACTGGGCTTACAGACATGGACTGCCATGCCTGACTCTATGGAGTGGAGACAGGAGACTCTCCTTCCTTAGAGTCCAGTGTCCCTCTAGGAGATGCCGCTGACTCAGAGGACAGAAAGTGCAACTCCGTGACCATATATCCTAATGGCATCCTTCCAAAACCGGACCAGTGCTCAGAGACGCATCATTTCATTTGCCAGATCGGTGAGTGATGACTTTGCATCAACTTCAGTCTCGAAACTCATTTGCATAAGGAATGCACATGAGAGGATTTATTTTAAATAGTCTGTAATGGCCCACAGGGTCCATACAGGAACTTCTGTTGTAATTATCTTTTTAAACTTGTTTTTGTGTGCCTGTGGGAATGGGGGGTTGGCACACACATAGGTCAGAGGACAACTTGCGGGAATCAGTTCTTCCCTCCCACCATGTGGGTTCTGGGGTTTAAACTCGGGTCATCAGCCTTGGGGACAGGTGCTTTTACCCTTTGAGCCATCCCTCCAGCCTGCAATTTTTATTTTCATAATACTAGTTATCACAGAAAAACCCCACTGTCCTTTGGGGTGAGTGATGTCTTCATACATCCCACTATGCCAGTTGCCAGTTGAAATGCGAGAGAAATTGAGTTAGTAACCTTCACATTCTGAATGTACACCCCTAATCCAGTCAGCTCTGGGTTGTAGAGACAAAAATGGAAAGCTAAGAGAATGTGGCGAATGAAAATGAGAAGACAAAAGAAGGCATCATCTCTTAGAAGTGTGCTTCCCTAGAGCTGGAAGCTCAAAATGATCAGTCGGTGTGCACGTGTGTGTGTGTGTGTGAGTGTGAGTGTGTGTGTGCCATTTTTATCTATTAGCACATGAATTCAGGTTCCTGGAGAGGCCAGGAGGCAGAGGTATCAGACTCTCCCTGGGGCTGGAGTTATAGGCAGAAACGAGCTTCCTTACATGGATGCTGGGAATCACACTCAGCTCCTCTGCAAGAACAGAGTGCACACTTAGCCATTAAGGTTATTCTCCAGCATAGATATCGTTTTTTAATTAAGTGATACTCCTGGCATTGGCATCTGTTTTCATAAAGCATTTAGTCATGACCCAGTAGATCCTGGAAGTCCTTGCACTATCTCAGACAATCTGTACAAAATTTAATTCTGCCTTTTTTTTTCTTTTTTGTTTGTTTGTTTCTTTTGTTTTGTTTTGTTTCAGCATCTCTCACTCTGTAGCTGTGGCTGTCCTGAAACTAGCTCTGTAGAAAAGGCTGGTCTCAAACTTAAAAGGATCCTTCTGCCTCTGCTCCCAGAGCACTCATTGCCTCAATGTAATAAGCTCCTAACACCAAACCCCTTGGTCTTCTTTGTGCTGTGCCCTTCTCCGTTGCCATGGCAGCTCGCTGCTGCTAAGGAGACCAAGGCCATAAGGCTGACCCCCTTGCACAGCAGCAGCCACTGTTTCCTCCCCACAAGCTGCCTCCCTACTGTTCACTAGTTCTATTACCGATGTTACTCACCTGTGGCCATTATGGAAGGTTGTTCAGCAACCCCACCGCCAGGTTAAAAATGCAATTTTTTTAAATTTATTTATTTATTAAGGATTTCTGCCTCCTTCCCGCCACCGCCTCCCAAATCCCTCCCCCTCCCCCGATCAAGTCCCTCTCCCTCATCAGCTTGAAGAGCAATCAGGGTTCCCTGACCTGTGGGAAGTCCAAGGACCGCCCAC
>NC_022011.1:18269635-18273539 GCF_000317375.1 Microtus ochrogaster | reverse complement strand
CTAGATTTTCCATAACCAGCTGGTCCTCAGTTTGTGTTTTCTTCCTTGCCTTCATTTCAGTTTTTAATTCTTGAACTGTTTTCATTACCTGTTTGATCGTTTTTTCTTGGTTTCCCAGGGTATCATGTACGTATTTACTCATTTCTTCAAACTTTTTGTTATATTTCTCATCCATTTCTATAAGGTCGTTTTTTTACATGTTGTTTAAGGGACTCTATTGCTTTCATAAAGTCAATTTTTTCCACTTCTTCAGTGTTAGGGTGTTCAACTACTTTTGTTGTAAGATCATTGGGTTCTGGTGTTTTCATGTTGTTTTTCAAATTATTGGGTGAATTCTTGCTTTGGCGCCTGCCCATCTCTTCCTATTGATCCTATCTAATGGGTCTTTTAAACCGGATCAGGTTTACCTGCTGGCCAAGGTTTCTGCTTACCAAATGCCCCCGCTCTGTTTCCTGGTTCCTGCCACAGGCCAAGAACCCTCTCACCCCTCCGAAGGGTCTTCAGGATCAGGACCAGGCTCCCCATTTGCCAGTGACCTCTCCAGCAAAAGGCCTACCCTCTTTGATTTAATTGTAGTGGGGCGATCTGCTCTCGTTATTGCGCGCCCGGTCCCTGCCGCTTGCGTCTGCCGCCGCGCCGGTCCCCGCAGGTCCCCGCCGCTTGCGTCTGTCCAAAAATGCAATTTTTAATGAATGTCATCTACTTGATGATGTGTACATAAGTTGTGAGTGACAGTTGAGTCTTTAGGCATTCTCAAGAATTCTTGACTTTAGACTCTACAAATACAGTTCTCCCCACCCTGTGCTGCCCCCTCATAATGTGTCCAGGGGTGACCTTGAACTTCTGACCCTCCTGCTTCTACTTCCCAAGTGCTGGGATGACAGGCATGGGTCACCATGCCCAGCTTGATGCCTAAACTTCTGTGCTTAGACATTCACATCTCCAGAAACTGCAGTGGAATTATCTGTAATACCGGCTCTCTAGCGAGGAGTGAAGCAAAATGAAGAACAATGGGGAGGGTGGGGCTATTTTTAAAAGAGAGCATGAGTGTGTGTACACACACACACACACATATACACACACACACACATACACACACACGAACAGAACAGAGAAAATGGCACGAGAGGCTGATGGGTAGGAAGGAAACAGGGCAGAAAAGGCAGCTAGACCTCTTTGAATGTACTTTGCTTACTATCCCATCGCTGGGCCACTGATGTTTTCTGTAAGTATTGTTGTGTTGAGTGTATCACTCTGAATCCAGCTTCGGCCAATGGAAAGTCTAAGAAGTGGAACCTTTTAGAGGTCCCTTGGCCACCAGTTCCCCACCCTTGTGACTGGGATTTGGTGATAAGTTGTCTCATCTCCTTTCACCATGTGAGGCCGCTGCTGTCCTCCCCGCTCTGGAGGATGCAGCCCTCGCCAGATATTGGATGCCAGAGTCGTGATTTTAGCCTTCTCTGGCTTCCAAACTGAGAAATATATATATATATATATTTCTGGTTTTTTCGTTTTCCTTTTATTTTTTCTTCTTTTCTCTTCTTCCTTTCCTTCCTCTTTTTCTTCCTGAGCTGTCATGAAATTCAGGATCTTGTTCATGCTAGCAAAGCACCCACGGCTGAGCCACACTCCAGCCCCAAGCTTCTGATCTTTAGAAAGCACTGAGTCTGGGATGCTCTATCAGCACAAAGCAAACTAAAAAGAATACAAAACATTTAGATCGAGGACTTTAAAAAACAATCCCCCCGGGCTGGAGAGATGGCTCAGTGGTTAAGAGCACTGCCTGCTCTTCCAAAGGTCCTGAGTTCAATTCCCAGCAACCACATGGTGGCTCACAGCCATCTGTAATGAGATCTGGTGCCCTCTTCTGGCCTGCAGGAATGCATACAGGCAGAACACTGTATACTTAATAAATAAATAAATCTTCAAAAAAAAATAGAAAATCCAATTGTCTCTTTAAAGGCTATGACTTTAAAAAAAAAAACAATCCCCCCAAATTAAAAAAAAAATAAAAAGTAAAGATGTGTCAGGGAAAACATGAAGCTAGCAAATTAAACTGTTTAATAATTTTCTCAGAATAGTTTTGCTCAGATCAGAAAAGAATCAAATGAGTAGTTCACAAAGGCAATAGAAGCTGCTAGTTTCTTGTTCTTGCTGTTTTGGTGACAGGTAGCTGGAGCAGCAGCTGAGAGCTCACATCTAGTCCATAAGCACACGGCAGAGAGAGCCAACTGGGAATGGCATGGACTTTTAATACTTCACAGCCCACGCCTAGTGACACACCTCCTCCAACAAGACCACACCTCTTAATCCTTCCCAAACAGTTCCACCAACTGGGAACCAAGTATGCAAACATATGAGGGCCATTCTCATTCCATCCAGCACACACACACTGTAAAATAAAGTAAAAAGCAAGCTGCCATCTGCCCTAAGGAGGATATAGAAAGCTCCTGGTTGCTGGAGGCTGAGTAAGGAAGTCAAAAGGAGCCGAGCAAGAACAGAATTTAATAGACTAGACACGCTGCTGATCACCAGACAGTGCAGATGCAAGCTGAGGAGGATTGTGGTCCCCTTTTAGCTTGAGATGTAGCCAGTGTTCAGTTTGCATGTGTGAGGAACATGTATGTATGTGTGTGCGCATGTATGTATGTATTATGTGTCTGTATGTAGAAAATGAGGCATTCCAGGATGTCCCTGTTGGTCTGAGGGTGTGGCTCAGGTGAAGTACATGTTGCCACTCCAGTAATTTCTGGACCCTGAGCTCTACTGACCCAAGTTACAAAACCAGAAAGGAAGATGTTTTCTTTGGCAGGTCTTTCATACAAAGACTTTAATCCTCTGTTGCTTCTTGGCCAACTAGACCCAGTTTTGGGCATCTGGTAGTGTACATCCAGATGTGGCGATGGTCAGAGTGAAGGGGCTACTTCAGAATTCCCACATTGTTATCTAATGGAAATGATTAATAATCTGTGTTTGTTTTTTTATGCTTATCGTGCGTGTGTGTGTGTGTGTGTGTGTGTAATGACCATTTGTGAGCTTAGAGCCAAAGCCATAACCAACTGATATGCCTCAACTACACAGGTGCCTTTCCCCAGCCTGCTGAAGGCCCTGGGAACAATGAGAAAAGCCCACGGAGACCCAAGACAAAAAGAGGAGCCCAGAAACAGACCTCAGGTAATGTGTTCCTTCTCTAAGTGTGTGATCCAGTCATCTTTAGGTGCCCGGAGCTGAGGGAAACCTGAATGAATTATCGTATCTAGAGCCAAGGAGGCACCTGCTTGAATCTGCATATCTGATTTCAATACTACAGTCTGTACGCCTTTTCTTTCTCTGTGGTGCAGGCGATCAAGCCCAGGGCTCTGTGCATAGCACTATACGACAGAGCCATGCCCCACCCTTGCCTTTCAGTGTGTGTGTGTGTGTGTGTGTGTGTGTGTGTGTGTGTGTGTGTACTAGAAGTCTCCTTCTAGTGCTCTTCATCATAGTTTTTGTGATGAATGCCTATGTCTCACTCCGAGCTTTGGGTTAGACTACCTGGCCAGTTAGTTCTGGGGATCCCCCTGCTCCCACCTCCTAGCACTGGGGTAACAGGCCTGCACAAGTGTGCACTGCCAGGCCCAGTTTTTCATGGGTTCTCAACTCTGAACCCAGTTTCCCATGTTTTCCTAGCCAACATTTGACTCTTGAGCCGTCTCCCCAGCCCTCAGCTTCTCAGGAGCTGGGATGGCAAGCAAGCCTCTCCACACCTGGCTGTTTTGTTTTCTCAGCACTCAGCATGCCTTTGAATGTCTCTTACTCGTTCTACAATGAGAAGCAAAGTATTTTTTTCTCACAAAAGTTCTATTACAAAATAATTTTTAGCAGGCGGATCTCTGTGAGTTCAAGACCAGCCTGGTCTACAAGA
>NC_022011.1:18265116-18269535 GCF_000317375.1 Microtus ochrogaster | reverse complement strand
GGATCTCTGTGAGTTCAAGACCAGCCTGGTCTACAAGAGCTAGTTCCAGGACAGGCTCCAAAAAAACCACAGAGAAACCCTGTCTCGAAAAACCAAAAAAAAAAAAAAAATAATAATAATAATAATTTTTATTAGAATAAAGTAAACGCCTCTCTCTCTCTCAAAATTCTAATTGGGGAAGATGCATTTGCTTGAAAATATTTCAGTCTGTGTCCATGTTGAACAATTAGACTGAGCACCAGTCAGGGTAAAGACAAGGCTGGTGTACAGTGGTTCTAGTGATTGTTCTTGAGGTGGGGGATGACCTCACAAACACAAGTGAATGGACTCTCTGTCCAACAAAGAAATTTTTTTTTTAAGTTTTTTGAGACAGAGTTTCTCTGTGTAGCCCTGGCTGTCTTGGAACTCACTCTGTAGACCAGGCTGGCCTTGAACTCAGAGATCCACCTGCCTCTGCCTCCCAAGTGCTGGGATTAAAGGCATGTGCCACTACCACCCGGCCTTCACAACTTTTAAACCAATATTTTGTTTGCTGAGGATTTCATACAGTCTATTTTGGTCATATTCATTCTCTCCCTCCAGCTCCTCCTAGATCAACTCCCGCCTCCCTGTGCACCCTCAACTTCATTCCTCTTGTTTTGCTTTCTATTAGCCACCAAGTTCAGTTTCTGCTGCCCACGTACACCTGGGGGGACATACACTGGAGCTTGGCTGACTTACTAAGGGCCACACTTGCCACACCCTTAAAGAAAACTGGCCCTGGGGGATGACTCCGCCCCCCCCCCGCCCCCGCCAGGTCATCCACTAACCATCATTGCTGAGTTAAAGGGAAGGGCTTCAGACTCTCTCTACCTCCATTCTAGAATGTTGATTGGCTTGGTCTTGGGCAGGTCTTGTGCTGGCAGCCACAGCTCACGAATGCAGCTGTCCTGTCACATCCAGAAGACGCTGTGTCACTGGGTCATCCCTGTTCCCTGGTTCTTACAATCTTTCTGCACCCTTTTTCAAGACCAGACCTGATCCTTGCTGGGCGGTGATATGGATGCTCCATTTGTGATTGAGCACACCGCGGCACTTGTTCTCTGCAGCTTAACCTGCTGGGAGCGTCCTCATTTACCACCATCCACAGCGTAAAGAAACCTCTCTGATGAGATCCTTTTTTTTTATGCATATGAGAGTTTTGCCTGCTTGTATGTCTATGCACAACGTGCAAGTCTGGTGCCCATGGAAGGTGTTGGAACCCTTGAGACCAGAGTAGTAGACAGTTGGGAGCTGCCATGGGACTGCTGGAAATCAAACCCAAGTCCTCTGGAAGAGCAGCCAGTGCTCTTAACCACTGAGCCATGAGGCTCCCTTAATAAACCTTTAAAAAACAAATTCTGAACTAATCCCATGAGAGGCTTCAGTCAGACTGCAGGCAGGGGCCCCTTTCCCTCTTCCTATGCCTTAACATTCCCTGACTTTTATCCCCATTTTACTGCCGAGATGCTAATCCAGGAAAGCAAGGGAAGAGAGCTTGTGTTTACTCAGTAATAAGTTAGGAGAAAACACTGAAGACAGTATCTTTCTAGTTCACAAATTGTCTGCAACGGGCAAATCTCACTCCCAGCCTGACTGGGTTAGAATCGCCGAGGAGATCGGTGGTGGATCTCTGAGTGTGTCTGTCACTGTGTTCCCGGAGAGCGTGAAGAGGGCAGACAAGATCCACCTAGATTGTGCAGTGACACTGTCCCACGGGTGTGGGGTTTCTCCTCTGGAGAAAGCTGGGAAGTTCTGACCTTCTCCCCTCTGGTTTCTTCATGATGTGAACTTCTGGATCAGATCCGCCATGCCCGCATTGCAGCGATGAGTCCAAAGAAATGTCCTCCCTGTTAAGTTTGTGTCCGCCATTCCATCATAGTGAGAGAGGTAACAAGACTCACGGTGGGCCCTACACTCCCTCTGGAGCCATAAACTACTCCTGACCACTAACTGGCTGCCTGGGCTGGCTGGTTTTGTGTGTCAGCTTGACAAAAGCGACAGTCATCAGAGGAAGGAGCCTCAGGTGAGGAAATGCCACCATGAGATCCAGCTGTAAGGCATTTTCTCAATTAGTGATCATTGGAAGAAGGCCCAGCCCATGGTGGGTGGTGCCATGGGAAGGTGGGCTGAGCAAGCCATGGGAAGCAAGCCAGTAAGCAGCTCCCTTCCGTGGCCTCTGCATCTGCTCCTGCTTCCAGATCCTTCCTTGTCTGAGTTCCTGTCCTGGCTTCCTTCAGTGATGAACAGCAATGTTGAAGTGTAAAACCATTTCCTCCCCTACTTGCCTTTTGGATATAGTGTTTGATCACAGCAATAGAAACACTGAGAACCTGCCTAAGAGAATTTGATTGAAATAACACACAAAGGGCCGGGCTGTGGTGGCATATGCCTTTAATCCCAGCACTTGGGAGGCAGAGGCAGGAGGATCTCTGTGAGTTCGAGGCCAGCCTGGTCTACAAGAGCTAGTTCCAGGTTAGGCTTCAAAGCTACAGAGAAACCTTGTCTCGAAACAAACAAACAAAAAAAGATGGGCTGGAGAGAAGTTCAGAGCACTGACTGTTCTTCCAGAGGTCCTGGGTTCAATTCCCAGTAACCATATGGTGGCTCACAACCATCTGTAATGAGATCTGGCGCCCTCTTCTGGCCTGTAGGCATACATGCAGGCAGAATACTCTATACATAATAAATAAATAAATCTTAAAAAAAAAGAAAAGAAAAGAAATAACACAAAGGTTTTTACAAAATTAGGAGTCTGAGCTGCTCTGACCCCAGTCTCTCACTGCCATCCCCTCACTGGCTCTGCAGATGGTCTAGACTACCGACACCCCCAAGCTCTGAGTCACTTGATGCTTCAGGTGACGGCTGTCTTGATGGAGAATGTGGGAGCAGAAAGCAGTAACAAGTGGTCTGGGGACTTAGTTCAGTTATGGCGTCCTTGCCCAGCATGCAGGAGGCCCTAGGTTAGACCCCAGCCTCTGATGAGACGTGCAGATAAGCAAGCAATAATGGCAGCTGGATAAAACTTTAAAAATGACCGTTTTCCGACTGATTTCAAGTTAATCAGATACAGTTTTGCCTTCTTGTTTCTCTAGAAGAAACCTACTCGTCAACCCCATGTGACCAGCAGCGTGTTTCTTCTGATCGGGTACGTGGTGTATGTAGTTCACAGACACGCGTGAGGTGTTAATCTTTCCCATCAGTGGGGCCTGCTGAGAGTGGGCCGGGCACAATTCTAGAAAGGAAAGCACAGGGAAGAAGCTATTGGGTAATCTGAAGAAAGTTCTAGCAACTGGTCTTTGTGCTTTCGTGAAGATATGATGACCCCCTCATTGCTGCTGTTTGTTTGCCCTCTGATTCATTCAGAGAACTTGGGGCAGCTTCTAGAAACTCATGCAGTACAAAACAGATCTGCAAGTCGGAGAGGGAGAGGAGTCAGAGGGAAGGGAAGGATTCCCGGCCTCCTCCTCGTCAAGGTCTGCCTGGTGACCTTTAAGGGCCTATCTAAATTGCTTTGTTTCTTTGACACCATGTTAACTGGAAAAGAGTTTCTAGCAACGTAAAAAGATGAAGGTGAAATAAAATTCCCGTCTTGGCGTTTCCCAACCTGACATCCCTTGAAATGCTGCCAGGAGGGGGTCACCGAAGTCTGAATTGCTACGTTGGGCCCCTCAGCTCTCCAGTTTCTTTGCCCCTTCCTTCCCTGTCTGACCTTCACACAGTACTCAGAGGGATCCTGATTGCTGGCACCGGACACGCCCCTCATCCCCCACTGCTCAATCCACCCCATCCCTCACCCCCTTTCTTTACTAGCCTCCTGCTTCCTCCTCAAATGCAGTAGCAGGCTTTGGCCCCCTCAGATGTCCTCAGACATGTTGGCTGCCCTCACTCACCTTTGACTTCGAGTCTGAAGCACAGTGTTCACCACCCCCCATCTGCGTTCCTAGAGGTCTCCTTCATGCACGTGTTCAGTACCTGATGCAATTTGTCTCTCAGTTTCCACTCCATGGAGGCCCTAAGAGGCCAGACACTAGGCTCATTTTGTTCTGTGCCCTGAGTCCTCTAGGACACATCCTAGCATGTAGTAAGTGTTTAATAACTTATTGAATAATGGGCAGTAAAACCGTTGTCCTTAATGTACAGTGTGGGCCATGTTCGACAGCAGTGTCCTATAGGACATGGGAGGCTCAGTGTGCAGACAGAATACCTCCCCAATGATGTTGTACTTTGTATAACATGATTCAGCCTCTTCCTTGACATGTTTTTATCTTCTAGTCTAAGCCACTGTGCTTTTCCTTGGAAATTCCAAAAGCCATGCCATGGATGATAAGCATGGCTCCAAACAGAAGCTCACAGGTGACATCAGCCACACCTGCATCCAGCAGCCCACCACAGGTGACA
>NC_022011.1:18250579-18263124 GCF_000317375.1 Microtus ochrogaster | reverse complement strand
AGCCCACCACAGGTGACAACAGCCACACCTGCACCCAGCAGCTCTCCACATGTGACACCAGTCACACCTGTATCCAGCAGCCCACCACAGGTAACACCTGCCACACCCATATCAAACAGGTCACCATGGCCTGAATCCACTATTCCTGCTGGAAGATCTTTGGCAGACACCACTTCAAGCCCAAAGGGAGATTCTCACTCAGAAGTTCTCTCCACTCGCCCTCAAACGTCATTTCCAAGTACAGCCTATTGGGTAAGTCTGGGAAACAGAAGGCAACTGGGTAGCTTCATGATCCTGGAAGGCACTTGCAGGCCTGGGGATGTAGCTCAGTGGCAAAACATTGGTCTAGCATGAAAAGAGCCCATGTGCCCTTCTCTTATGTCATCTCCAGAGTCATGATTTTTAATCACGTTTTTAATGGCCACCCTGTTACCTCCCAGGAGAACTGTATACTAAAAGCAAAAATGAAACAAGTCTAACCAGCGGGTTAAGTGTCCATTGCCCATTGCAGCACTTGAGGGCTCATTCCTCTGTAGGACTCACATATCCACAGTGTGTGGTGTGTGTGTGTGTGTGTGCGTGCACACGCAACCGTGTGAAGAACTTCTGCTAGCCACCCGCTGTATCAGAGGTGCTAGAGAAAAGGCAAAGCCACTGAGACAAGGTGACTGACAAGGATTCCATTCCCCACATTTGCATTTAAAATGTCCCACCCAGTTTACACGCAGCCTGACACTTTACTGCTAACACGTCCCTCTTGCTCTGACCTGCTTCACGCGGTGTTGGCAGCTAGATGCTCCCTCTTCTCCCAGCACTGTCTCCCACTGGGGCAGGACCAGCCTGCGAGAGCTTAAACCAAAAACGGGGTTTGGTTCCTTCCCTTAAACAAAGAGAAGTCAGAAATGTAAACCGAATATCCAGAAGTGTTTACAGATAAACTACCAGAACTGTTAAGAGAATTTAGCAAGGTTGCCCAAGTCCAGATATGCGTTAAAACTAAGTGTTCATCAGTGGAGAAAATTAAATACAGCCAAGTGAGGAAACAGATACCAGTAATTCCAGTGCTCAGGAGGCTGAGACTGGAGGATTGCAGGATTAAGTTCAGCCTGGCCTACATGAATGTTAAGGTGTACCATGATGCGGCCCATCTGGGTTCTAAAATACCACACGAGGTATGTGTCCCCACAGCTGCCGGTAGCTAGGATAGCATCCAGGAAGCCTAACCTCACTGGGTCCTGGGGTGGCAGCTACAGCTCACCCATACATACCTTCATCCGTTCCTGTTTGTACCTCAGTTGTCAAAGCCATGATGCAGTTCTAAAAGCGACCTCTCCCACAAAGTCAGGTATGGCCTATTAATGTGCCCCACGAGGATGGTGTGCTGGCCGGTCTTGTGTCAACTCGACACAAGCTAGAGTCATCTGAAAGGAGAAAACCTCATTTGAGAAAATGCCTCCATAAAGATCCGTCGTAAGGCATTTTCTGAGTCAGTGACTGATGAAGGAGGCCCTAGCCCATTGTGAGTGGGGCCGCCCGTGGGCTGGTGGTCCTGGGTTCTATAAGAAAACAGGCAGAGGAAGCCATGGGAGCAAGCCAGGAAGCAGCACCCCTCCACAGCCTCTGCATCAGCTCCTGCCTCCACACTCCTGCCCTGTTTGAGTTCTGATCCTCCCTACCTAACCCAGCATCTACAGAGCGCAGTAGGGCCTTGGTAAGCGTCTCTTGACAATGTGTGTGATAAGCAGAATGTACTTCAGAACCGAAACAAGCAGTTGAGTTTACATGGAAATCGGTAGCAGTTGACTTCAAGCACAGCCTTGTAAGCTAGGGCCTTGGTCTGTTTGCTCCGTTTGTCCAGGGAAACGTTCGGTACCTCACCTCCTGCTAAAACAGTACTCTGAAGGTTTCCCCCTTTGGAACATGAACTCTTCCCCAGTGTGGAAGCTTGAACTCAGGACCTTGTTCTTGCTAGAAAAGCTCTCTATGAACTCTTTCCTGTGATCTCACCAGCAACCTCATCTGCCTTTATATTCATTCTATAAAATTCTTATTCATCTTCTTTCATGTATGAAGGAAGTGAAAATCAATTCCACCCCACTTGCTTCTGAAAGTAACAGCCCTTTTGGAGCCTGTGATTCATGGAATTTAGAAGGTCAGCTTTGTAGGAGGTCAGCTTTGTTGTGGCCATTAACTTAGTATACTAAACTCCAAATGCATGATAAATCTGTATTAAGTAATCTTAACAAAATATTATCTTTTTTTTTTTTTGGTTTTTCAAGACAGGGTTTCTCTGTGTAACTTTGGAGCCTGTCCTGGAACTCACTCCATAGACCAGGCTGACCTTGAACTCACAGAGTTCCACCTGCCTCTTCCTCCTGAGTGCTGGGATTAAAGTTGTGCACCCCCACTGCCCAGCACAAAATATTATCTTTTAATTTTTTACATTTATTTAGTTGTGTATATGGAACTGGGGATGTTCACATGCTACATTACTCACATGGAGGTCAGAGAACAACTTGGAGGAATCAGTCTGTCCATCCACCATGTGGGTTCCAGGGATCAAACAGGGGTCCTTCAGTCTTAGCGGTAAGTGCCATTGCCTACTGAGCATCTCTCCAGCCTGACAAAATCTTTCCTTCCCAACAGAAGTTGGTCCCAGAAATACCTGCTTTTCAAGCACACAGTGAACTCCAGAAAGCTTATGACATCCTCCAGAGAGTGAGAAACTCCCCTCTGACATCTCCTACACCAGCTCAGGTATTCACAAACGGGGAGGCAGCAGGAAGGGAAGGAAGGAGGTGGAGACTGTGCCATCTGCAGAACTGGGCGTCACAAAAGTACTTGGTGGAGACGGAGCTGAGTATCAGCAAGTACAATTGCGCCATGAAGTCTGAAATGAACGCATTGACTGGCGATGGTATTCTCAGAGTACTGATTGGGGTACTTCATTTTAATTCGTTTGTTAGGAGAAATCATGCGGCTGAGATAGATATGCCGCTTGCCATAGATACAACATCTTGGGACAGGCAGCACAATCGGAATGCTCCCGACCTTGCAGTTTTCTGCATCCATGCTTGCTGACATCACTTCCTCATAATTGGTCAGGCTGCTTCTTATGCATAAAAAGGTGGAAGCATAAGAAACTCAACTTTCTCTTTTCTATGTTTTTTACACTTGTAAATACATGACAATAAGCGTTTTGGTTGTTTGGTTGTTTGGTTTAGTTCTTTGGTTTGTTTTTACTTTTTCAATTTTGAAATAGAGTCTCAGGTATCCCAGGTTTGTCTCAAACCTGATATGTAGCCTAAGATAGCCTTAAACTGTTGATCCTCCTGCCTCTACCACCCCAGTTCCCATATAACAGAGATGCACCCCCACCCAGTTTATGAGGTGCTGAGGCTCAAGCCTAGGGCTTCACACGTTCTAAAAAACACTTTACCAAGTGAGCCACATCACTGTTCTGTCTGAATTTTTCAATTACAGAAGCAATACATTCTTTGGAAGAAAATGAAAACAGAGCAAAGGCAATCATGAGGAAACAACCCCCAGACACCCATTTGCCCTTGCAAATCTCTTTAGCAAAATGTGACCATTGTTCCCTTTGCCCTCGATATATATGATGCTTCCTAAGTCACAAGCAGATATGAACCCTTCCCCTTTATTCCTTCTCAGAATAGCTTTCTGCCTTCATCCATCTTGTTTGCTCTTCACCTTGATTTATTGATCTTGGTATTAGAGGCTTTTATTACTTTTTTAAAGTGTTTTTTATTGATTTTTATTGAGCCCTACATTTTTCTCTGCTACCCTCCCTACCCCTTCCCTCCCCTTCAACCCTCCCCCAAGGTCCCCATGCTCCCAATTTACTTAGAAGATCTTGTCTTTTTCTACTTCCCATGTAGATTAGATCTATGTATGTCTCTCTTAGGGTCCTCACTGATGTCTAGGTTCTCTGGGATTGTGGTTTGTAGGCTGGCTTTCTTTGCTTTATGTTTAAAAACCACCTATGAGTGAGTACATGTGATAATTGTCTTTCTGGGTCTGGGTTACCTCAGTCAAAATGATGTTTTCTAGCTCCATTCATTTTCCTGCAAAATTCAAGCTGTTGTTTTTTTTTCTACTGTGTAGTACTCCGTTGTGTAAATGTACCACATTTTCCTTATCCATTCTTCAGTTGAGGGGCATTTAGGTTGTTTCCAGTTCTGGCTATGACAAACAAAGCTGCTATGAACATAGTTGAGCACATGTCCTTGTGGCACAATTGAGCATCCTTTGGATATATACCCAAAAGTGGTATTACTGGGTCTTGAGAAAGGTTGTTTCCTAATTTTCTGAGAAATCGCCACACTGATATCCAGAGGGGCTGTATAAGTTTGCACTCCCACAAGCAATGCAGGAGTGTTCCCTTTACCCCACAACCTCTCCAGCATAAGTTGTCATCCGTGTTTTTGATCTTGGCCATTCTTACAGGTGTAAGATAGAATCTCAGAGTTGTTTTGATTTGCATTTCTCTGACGAATAAGGATGCTGAGCATTTCCTTAAGTGTCTTTCAGCCATTTTAGATTCCTCTGTGGGGAGTTCTCTGTTTAGGTCTGTACTCCATTTTTTATTGGATTATTTGTTCTTTTGATGACCAATTTCTTGAGTTCTTTGTATATTTTGGAGATCAGACCTCTGTCTGATGTGGGGTTAGTGGAGATCTTTTCCCATTCTGTAGGCTGCCATTTTGTCTTGTTGACCATGTCCTTTGCTTTATAGAAACTTTTTAGTTTCAGGATGTCCCATTTATTGGTTGTTTCTCTCAGTGTCTGTGCTGTTGGGGTTATATTTAGGAAGTGGTCTCCAGTGCCAATGCGTTCAAGTATATTTCCCACTTTCTCTTCTATAAGGTTCATTGTGGCTGGCTTTATGCTGAGGTCTTTGATCCATTTAGACTTGAGTTTTGTGCATGGTGATAGATATGGATCTATTTTCATTCTTCTACATGTTAATATCCAGTTATGCCAGCACCATTCGTTAAATATGCTTTCTTTTTTTTCCATTTGATATTTTTTGCTTCTTTGTCAAAAATCAGGTGTTCAAGGTATGTGGATTAATATCTGGGTCTTCAATTTGGATCCATTGGTCCTCCTGTCTGTTCTTATGCCAATATAAGGCTGTTTTCAGTACTGTAGCTCTGTAGTAGGGCTTTTATTATTAAGAGTAACTATTGTAGTTGATTGGTTTTCATTCTTTGGCTCTTTGCTCTTTGGCGGCCCACCACTTAGCTCCCACACAGGCGAATTTTTTCTTACTTATGAATGCCCGGTCTTTGCTTTGCTTGTTTCTAGCCAGTTTTTCTTACATTATCCCGTCTATCTTTTGTCTCCAGGCTTTTATCTTTCTCTATCTTTACTTCTTACTCCATGACTGGCTATGTTGCTGAGTGGCTGGCCCCTGATGTCCTCTCTCCTTTTCTTGTTTCCCTATCTCTCTCCCAGATTTCTCCTTCTATTTGTCCTCTCTGCCTGCTAGCCCCACCTATCCTTCCTCCTGCCTTGCTATTGGCTGTTCAGCACTTTATTAGACTATTAGGTGTATTAGACAGGCAAAGTAACACAGCTTCACAGAGTTAAATAAAGACAACATAAAAGAATGCAACCCATCTTTGCATCATTAAACAAATACTCCACAGCATAAACAAAGGTAATGCATCTTAAAATAATATTCCACAGCAAACTGTTGTTAACCATACTTCAAATATTTTGTGCCAGTGTCTTATTTTTAAATTTTGGAATGTGTTTGATTTTTTGTTTGTTTCTTTGTTTGCTTGTTTTGAGACAGGGTTTCTCTGTATAGTCCTAGCTGTCCTGGAACTCACTCTGTAGACCAGGCTGTCCTCAAACTCACAGAGATCCACTTGCCTCTGCCTCCTGAGTGCTGGGATTAAAGATGTGCTCCACCACTGCCCAACTGATGCCTTTGATTTTTACAGACGCTTTTAATAAATATAGCTTTGAAAGGAAATAGCGTCTCAAAATAAAAATAATAGCACCTGTGTGGTTATCCAGTAACCATCCAGTCAAACTTGCCTACCATTTCCTTTTGGTAGTTAGTTGACTGGTCTTACTATGCCACCTGAGATGGCTTTAAACTTACTTTCAATCCCCCTGTCTCTGCCTCCTGGGTGCTAGGATTAATAGCATGCACCACCGCATTTGGCAGGCTAGCCTTTCTTACTCCTGCATAAAAGAGAAATGGTGTTTTCTCTTGTGTTTAGAACTGTTTTTTAGGTATCTGGAAACTTGATGCGGCCGTCCGTGCCTTCACACAGAGCCCTCCTACTCAGCATTTGGCCAGGCATTGCTCTTTTCCCAAGCACTCCTCTTTTAGTTAATTCTGTTCACTTAAACAGCTTAACACTCCAAGTTCCTTAGGATAACATTAAGTACAATCCTCCCCCATAGGTGGTATGGAATCGTATATTTTTCTTGCCCGCCAAATGGTGATGTTTCTTCTGATAAAATACCTTTGAACTATATAATGTCAATAATGGATATTGATGCAGAGCTGTGGAATATCTCAGTTGGTAAAGTACCTGTACGCAAGCTTGAGACCCTGAATACACATCTGCAGCACCTACGTAAAAGCCAGATGTGGCCCTGCATGTCTGGAAACCTACTAATGGAGAGGTGGAAACAGACAGATCCCTAGAGTTTGCTGACAGCTAAGCTAGCCGGTTGGTAAGACCTCCATTCAATGAGAGACCCTGTCTCAAAAAACATGGTGGAGAGCAACTGACAAAGACACGTGACATCAATATGGTCTCCAGATGCACATTCACCCATGTGAATATGTGCACGCAACATACATACATCTATACATATACGAAGAAAAGGAGAGAGGAGGGGGAGAGAGAGAATATTGAGCTGCTTGTAAGAAGGCAAGAATAAATTTAAAACAGTCACGAGTTACACGCATCTCCTTTCTGACGTCCCTAGGTCAGCGTGGCCAATTTGCTCATCGACCTGAGTGAGCAGTTGCTGATGATGATCCCGTTTCAGAACAACAGCAGTAGGAACTTCAAAACTCCCACAAGCCCCTTGCAGCCTCTCGGAAGCACAATAACAACCACAGAAGGAAGTCAGCAGGTTCTTCTGCCAGACACCGAGCAGGTGAGGGTGCTGCATGCAGGTGGCCCACTCTGCCAGGAGCTTTGACCTTAGCAGCCAGCCACATAGCCTCTCCCCAGTCTCCAGAAGAGACTCTACTAAAGAAACTACTGAGTCTTCTCGGGTCTCTTTTTCCACCCCACCAGTGCAGAGGCTACACTATGTTCACTTCATAATCAAGTGAAACAGACTTAGTAATTCATATTATAAACCCTCCATGAGACAGCCAACACCCTTAGCCCTTAGGAAAATGCAAGCTAGAACTAAGAAGCTGAATATAGTATTATCCCAGCACTAGGGAGCCTGAGATGGGGGGGGATAGCAAGTTCAAGGCCAGCCTGGAATGCATAACAAGACCTTGTTGGAAGGTGAGGGAATAGGAAGGAAGGAAAGGAGAAAGGAAGGGAGGGAGGGAGGGAGGAAGGGAGGGAAGGAAGGAAGGAAGGAAGGAAGGAAGGAAGGAAGGAAGGAAGGAAGGAAGGAAGGAAGGAAGGAAGGAAGGAAGGAAGGAAGGAAGGAAGGAAAAGAGCAATAACAATTTACACCAAAAACTATGGGTAAGCCAGGTATGGTGACACATGTCTGTGATTACAGCACTCAAGAGGTCGTGAGGTTATATTATATATTAAGGTTATCCTTGGCAGCACACTGAGTTTGAGGCCAGCCTGAGTCTCTTAAATCAACGTCAGAGAGAAATGATGGTCAGTAATAAGTATTAGCAAGGATGCTGATAAATCGTAATTGTTGTAAATTGTTGTATTGGGAGACAAAGCAGCAGCCCCTCAAAGTGTTAGAAACAGGTCTGGCTGCATCTCCTAGCAATTCTGGTCTTTCGGTTTATATATAGGAGAGAATTGAAAAAGCTGATCCACATAAAGACGTGTTCAAAAGAGGGTTTTTCAAAGAAAAAGAGTACAAAGTGGAAACAGTTCCACTGTGTGTGATCTGAGGGATGGGTAAAATACATACAGCTTGTTCACACATGGACACACGATACAGCATGGGGAACCCTCAGGAGCACCATGCCCAGGCCAGGCCATCTATTGTAATAGACGGGAAATGTCCAGAAGCTTCAGGTCTGTGGAAGCCTGAGTGGGCCAAGTTATTTCGAGGGGATGAATTTAAAAGCCAGATTGTGGTATCAGTACATATGGAGATGTAAACTCATATACTCCGAGTGGGTGAGCTCTACCACATTTGGGAATTTGATCTCAATGGAGCTGGTTTTAAATACTCATCATGTTGCTGAGGCTGCAGTTCAGCTGGTAAGGTGCTTGCTTTCCTGCAAGAAGCCCCGTGCTCCATCCGCAGCACCCCAGAGACTGAGCGTACACAGCATTTGGGATTGAGGCGGGAGGATTCGAAACACTAAGTGATCTTTGGCTACAGAGTTCGTTCAAGGTCAGCCTGGGATACAGGACACCTTGTCATTCCACCCCACAAAGAGCACCTAACGTCAGAACATTGATGGAAACTCATATCAGGGGCAGGAACAGAAGTTCCTCACAGGGCTGATTAACCGGTTAGAACTTCCGTGATCATGGGGAGTTTGGAATGGTACAAGTTCAGAACCAAGTTATCTTGGGCCATCATTCGCCGTCTTAATAACCATTTGTTGTCGGTATGTGATCTGGCCTCTGTGTGATCATTGGGTAAATCCTTTGAAATGTCCAAACAGACACCTAGCTCCCAGTAACTGAAAACCTTAGAATGCTATCAGACAGCAGCTGAGGCCTATAGAATAGAGTCCCCCAATCTCTTTAACCCACCTACCTAATGATTCCACCAATGTATTCGAAAACTCCTTCATTTAAGACTTTGTTCTGTCACTATAAAAACTTCACCCAACTGTCACCACGATGGGACATGGAATTTGGGTGACCTGAATTTGAGTCCAGGACCTTGGTCACTCAACCCAGGATGAACTCTCTTATCTGCTTTGAGGTAAGAGCTGTTTCTTTCATCAATATAACATTATTTAAACATTATTGTTTATATAAACATACATATTTCCTTGGCTGGCCCTCTTGGGTGATGCGAAGTTGTTAGTGATACTCTAAACACTTCTATGAGATTCCAAAGTCCACATCTGTGCTGTTCCCTTTCTTAACAGCACTATCAAAATCCCTGTTCCCCTTGTAAACCTATCAGAACCACTTCAGTGACAGCCGCAGGTCACAAGGACTCTCACTCTAACTGCAGGTTGAGGACATGCTGGAGATGTCCTTGATGGCCCTGGGGGAGATCCACAAAGCATTTTCCCAACAGAGCCTGCCTCTGGAGTCGGCAGTGACCTTGACCTCTCCTGTGGCTACCGTGGTGTTGAGCAGGTTAGCAGGCTGGAGAACTGGGGAAGTTTCATTTTGGTTTTGACTTTTAGACGGCATCCAGGAACTGACTGTCATTTCAATTCTTGCAGCCACAATGTAACATCTTTGCCCCTGAGCACTTATACTCTGGGTGGCCCCGCACCCTTGAGGCTAGGTTTTCCATCCGCAGAAGCACTGAAAGAACTCTTGAATAAATACACAGGAGTGAACCTTCAAGTGAGTATGAACTTGGACATGGGAATGAAGATGGTATATGATGGCTGTGTGGGAATGTAGGGGGAGAGAACACACACCAGCTGAGCCACATAAAGAAACTGTGGGCATGGGCTGGAGAGATGGCTCAGTGGTTAAGAGCACTGGCTGCTCTTCCAGAGGTCATGAGTTCAATTCCCAGCAACCACATGGTGGCTCACAACCACCTGTAATGAGATCTGGTGCCCTCTTCTAGCGCTTGGGCATACATGGAGGCAGAGTGTTGTATACACAAGAAAGAAACAAACAAAGAAAGAAAGAAAGAAAGAAAGAAAGAAAGAAAGAAAGAAAGAAAGAAAGAAAGAAAGAAACAAACTGTGGGCACTAATTTATATTTCATACTGAGAAGAGAAAGGTCTCTTTAAAATGTCCCAGGAGAGGTTGGGAGACGGCTCAGTAGGTAAGAACATGTGCTCTGTCAATAAGAGAACCAGTTTGAAACTCCAGCACCCATATGAATGGGTGGATGGCTGTGTGTGCCTGTAACCTCAGCTTGCAGTGCAGAGACTGGCAATTTATGAGAGTTCATTGACTAGCCAACCTAGACAAAAACACAAGCTTCTGCTTCAGTGAGAATCCCAGGCAGAGAACAGTAAAGGAAGATTCCCAGGGTCCTGCTCTGGCCTCTCCATGCCTGCTCATTGCCATAAACTCTCGCATGCAGACTCTCGTATGTAACACACACACACACACACACACACACACACACCTAGTATATAGATAGGTTTGACGGCAGATGCCTGTTTTCCTAGCACTTGAGAGGCAGCAGCAGGAGGATTGTGGTGAATTCAGGGTTCAGGGATCACCTGGGCTATGTTGCAAGTCTCAAAAATATAGAAATTCAGTAAGAGAGTTTGGGAGTATTAAATATGTAGATTTAACTAAGTTTTTGTTTTGTGGTTTGAATTGATCTCAACTACTGACAAAGCTGGGATTATCTGAATCATAACTGATTCAGTGTTAAAAAAAAAATCACACCAACAGTATCCGAGTTTAAAATACTTGCTTCCTACTACAAACAAGCAGATGCATGAAAAAGATGGTGAGGCTCCTAAATGCAGTGCTCTCTTTCATTGTTTCTCATCAGTGTTACAATGTTTAATGCCCCTTCTTTACCTAACACATTGTTTCTCATCAGTGTTACAATGTTTAACGCCCCTTCTTTACCTAACACATTGTTTCTCATCAGTGTTACAATGTTTAACGCCCCTTCTTTACCTAACACATTGTTTCTCATCAGTGTTACAATGTTTAATGCCCCTTCTTTACCTAACACATTGTTGGGGAATCCCAGCATTTAATTTAGAGTTACTACCTTGTAATCTGTTGGAGGGGTCTCCTGGAAGAACAATTTGGCAACGGGAGGAACTGGAATTTGCTTCCTCGGCAGGTAACAGGACTGGCTTTCAACCCTTTTGAGACTTCGGATGACAGGAATATTGTTGGAAGTATTGGAAATGTGCTATTGAGCTCTGATTACCAATCGCTCCACGTCCATGATTTAATAGAAGATATCGAGGTAATAGTTTCTTGATGGAAACAGGACATCCTGGGAAAGAGAATGGAAAGATGCAACAATTTTGCATTTTAGGCTCATGTCAGAGCTAAGAAGACGTGCTGCCTTTAATCCCAGCACTATCTCTATGGGTTCAACGCCATCTAGAATACAGAGGGAGTTTTCTATGCCAGGAAGGCTACCCAGTGCTGCAGGACAATGCTCTCATACACTGAAAAGATTTGTCACTTGTATTAGTTTAATAAAATTCTGATTGGCCAGAAGCCAGGCAGGAAGTATAGGCAGACCACCAAACTAAGAGAATTCTGGGAAGAGGAAAGGCTCAGTCTGCAGTCACCTGCCAGATGCAGAGGAAGCAAGACAAGAATGCCTCACTGATAAAAGATACCAAGCCATGTGGCTAAACATAGACAGGAATTATGGGTTAGTTTAAGTTGTGAGAGCTTGTTGATAATAAGCCTGAGTTAACGGGTCAAGCAGTTTATAGTTAATATAAGCCTCTCTGTGTTTCTTTGAGACTGAATGGTTGTGGGATGGGGTGGGACAGAAACCTCTCTACAACACAGTGAGACCCTGTTTTTATTTTTTTTTTAAAAAGGGATTCATATCAGGGCCAGTATTTTGTTGCATATCTCAGGAAGCTTCATGAAGAGATAGACCTTGCTCGGTCCTAGGAGAAGCCATTTGAAACTATATACCCTTCACTAATTCCTGGCATTGGGTCCTAAGACCCAACGGAGAAAGCTTCGGAAGTTCCTTACCTCATCACTATAAGGAATACAGAAAGGCCCATCTTAACCAGGAGGCTCTCTTTCTAGATTGTGCTCTGGAGAAATGCCAGCATGAAGATCCAGCCCACCAACCTCAACACAAGTACAGACTGTTTCACAATCACAGTGAATATCACTTCTGTGGAGAAAACACTTATTGTAACCATCGAACCCGAAAGTCCTCTTCTAATGACACTCTACCTGGGCTTCCAGGACAAACAGAACCACACTCACTTCTACCACAACACCAGCCTTCCGAGGGACCAGGTGTGGCAGAAAGGTATTGGCCATCAGATATCTGAAAGTTAATTGGTGATATGTTTTTCTTATTTTTAACTTGTGATTGTGAGGTAATTATAGGTTCACCTGCAGCTATGAGATGAGGCAGCATGCATGTTTTTTTAACCAATCCTCCTAATGGTTGAGCTACAAGTTCACAACCAGGAAGTGACCTTGACCCAATGCACTGTCAATATATATATATATATATATGTGTGTGTGTGTGTGTGTGTGTGTGTGTGTGTGTGT
>NC_022011.1:18234783-18250479 GCF_000317375.1 Microtus ochrogaster | reverse complement strand
TGAGTGTGTGTGTGTGTGTGTGTGTGTGTGTCTGTGTGTCTCTGTGTGTCTGTGTGTGTGTCTGTGTGTGTGTCTGTGTGTGTCTGTGTGTCTGTGTGTCTGTGTGTCTGTGTCTGTGTGTCTATGTGTGTGTCTGTGTGTGTGTGTCTGTGTGTGTGTGGAGAGAGCATATATATATATGTGTGTGTGTGTGTATACATGTATATATATACATATATATATGATAAAGCAAATTTTATAAAATCCTAATTGTAGAACCCAATGATAACATGAGTATATACTATCAAACTCAAATTTTAGTGTTGTTGAAAACACCCATAAACATATTAGGTGGCATAGCTCTGTGGTAGAACAAGTGTTTAGTATGACAAGGCTGAGATTCAATCCTTATGATGAAAAAAAAATTGACACCAACTATAAGAAATAAAATTCTAGTGCCATGGCCATATCATATTATTTCAAGTTTGATAAGATATAGATGAATGTACATGAAATACATATCCCAATTTTTATTTTTAGTCTTAGATTTGAGTAAGGATCAGAGATACTAAGTCTTGATATAAGACAAAATAGCATCATCAGAGAAATTAGGAATCTGTCTCCGTCTCTCAAGTGCTAGCAAGGATTACAGCTCTGTGCCACCATGGTGGGTTTATTGATGCTGAGGATCAAACCCCATATATGTTAGGTTCATATATGTTAGGCAAGCACTCTTCTCACTGAGCTACAGTGCCTGTCTCTTAGTCAGTGTTTTATTGCTGTGAATGACCACAGCAACTCTTACAAAAGAAAGCATTTTATTGGGGCTTGCTTGGTTTCAGAGGTTTAGTTCATTGTCTTCATGGAGGGAAGCATGGCAGCGTGCAGGCAGACACAATGCTGGAGAAGTAGCTGAGAGTTCTACATCCAGGTCTGCAGGCAGCAGGGAGAGAGAGACACTGGGCCTGGCTGGACTTTTGAAACAGCAGAGCACATACCCAGTGACACACTTCCTCCATCCAACAAGGCCACACCTACTCCAACAAGGTCACATCCTCTAATCCTTCTCAAGTAGTGCCACTCCCTGATGACTGGGTATTCAAATATGTTAGTCGATGGGGGCCATTTTTATTCAAACCAGCACACAGCCCAAGTGTGATGGTTTCATTTTCTAAAGCTCACAGTGCATTCCAATTCATTAGACCTAGTTGCGCATGAATCAAAAGAACATGATTCCTGTTACTAGAACAGATTGGACGCAGAGTTCAGGATTGTGTCACCGGTCTTTATTGTACACATTTCTGGTACTTGATTTGAATCCGCATTTGCAAGATCATAGTAATAAACAATAGTTGTGGATCTGAAGGTATTTCGTCCCATTGGAAGTACAATCCATGATTCTTTGTTCTAAGATGAGGAGTACACATGGGTGCTGACACCGGAGAAACTGCAGTACGGGACTGGCACCTACTACATAATGGCCGTGGTAAATAAAAGTACAGAGGCCACACAGCACACACCTATCCTGGTCTCAGTGGTAACTGCTGTAACCCAGTGCTATTTCTGGGACCAAAACAACAGGACATGGAGGAGCGATGGATGCCAAGTAAGAAGGGAGTGGGGGGCTCTCTTAGACCTTACCTGCATCCCTTTCCCTGTCCTCCTTGGGCATAGGCCAGACACAACAGCAATAGGAAGGAAAACAAATCATCCTGGGGACAAAGAGGACGGTGGCCTGTGGTAGCCTGGCAGATATGTCTCTGGAACAGCAGGTCCATGCTGTGTTTTTCTAATTTCCATCTCAGTGAAGTTTCAGGCAAGCCCGGCAGTGCTGGGCACTGAGTGCCACCTGATAGCCATAAAGAGAAAGCAGATGTGGGAGCTGCTTGCTAAATCTGCGGTGGCTAAAAGAAACAAGCCTCCTGCTAGACAGAAGAGAACATTTCCAGTTGTGAATGTTATAGACAGGGGTGGAGAGGTGGCTCAGCAGCTGAGAGCATTTCCTGCTCTTCCAGAGGACCCAAGTTCAGTTCCCAACACCCACATATTGGGTTACAGCTGTCACCTGTAACTCTAGGGGATCCAGTGCCTTCTTCTAGCCTCTTCAAGAACACACACACACACATGCACACACACACATGCATGCACACACACACACACACGCACACACACACACAAATAAAAATAAAAGTAAGCCTTAAAAAAGAAGAATACATTGTAGATTTTTGTACACCCCATGCAGGCAAGGGGTGTTGTGGTGTTTGTGTGTAGCCCCAGCACTTGGGAAGCAGAACAGGGGGGCATGAGTTCAAGTCCAGCCTGAGCTACATAGTGAGACCCTATGTTTAAAAAAAAAAAAAAAAAGCTTGTCAAGGACAAAATGAAATTCTCAAGAAAACAACTGCCTCAAACAGTAATTTCTGGCAGCTGCTTCTCAGGCAAATCCCCCAGTCAGGAGCATCTTTAGAAGCAGGTTCTGCTGTTGGCTGTGGGTGAGCGAGGCAATGCCGCCGCACCATGTTTCGGAGAAACCATTCATTGAAGAGCAAGACTCAAGAGCGTTTATGCTGTCAGGACACAAGCACTGATAACAGAATCATTAGGATGGTTCTACTCCACTGAAGCCCTCTGTGATGCTGCCTCTGAGTACAGGAGAGTAGTGACTGAGCAGCCAGGACTTAGCATCGTGTGGCAGAACTAAGGAATTAGTCATGGAGGCAATATTTTCAGTGGAAGGGATCAATCCCATCCAAGGCTTCAGGCTTGCTAGGGAAGCACTCTACCACTGAGCTCATGTTAGAGGCCTTCGTTCACCAATTCAAACATATATTGGTAGCTTCCATTCATTCATACTTATTGGTACAATTTGAAAATACACATTATGAAGAAATATTATCCCATATGGAGAATTAGAGGGAATAATTTAAAAGCTCTGAACATAAACCACTCAGTTTGCTCAAAGTTATTATTTTTCTAATTCAGAGGTTTTTGGGGGTTGTTGTTATTTTATTTTGAGACTAATTATGTAGGGTCTAATTATGTAGCCCAAGCTGGCCTGAATCTCATAGAAATCCACTGGTTGGGGGAGGATTGAAGGGAGGAGGGGAGAAGCAAGGAGGGGAGCAGATAAAAATGTAGCACTCAATAAATATCAATTTAAAAATCCACTTGGTTATGCTGGGATTATAGGCACAGGCCATCACACCTGGCCTCATCCAGAGTATTAAAAATAACTAAACTCTCAGGAATAAAAGAAAGCACATACGTACTGTTTCCACCCCCGGCCCTAGATTTGCTGCACATACTCAATAGACACCTTACATGCGAGGTACCACATTAGAAACTGGGGTTGCAGCAATGGAACATCAGTGAAGAAGATTGCACACATGCAGGGCTGCCTAGCAAGCCAGCCTGAACGCAACCCTAGAACCCCTATGGTAGAAGGAGAGGATTCATTCCTGCAAGCCGTCCTCTGGCATCCACATCTGCCCTGTGGTGCATGATCAGCCACGCACATGCACAGAAATAAGTGTATAGAAAACAATCTTCATATTCTCTTCTGTCTCAAGGCTGCCGGTGTTGTATTTCCTGTTTGCTGCTCCTTAGCGCACTCTACCTTAGACTTGGCGTCTTCCATCTCCTTCCAGGTAGGGCTGCAGAGCACCATGCTGAAGACGCAGTGTCTCTGTAACCACCTGACCTTCTTCAGCAGTGACTTCTTCATCCTGCCCAGGACGGTAGATGTGGAAAACACCCTCAAACTGCTTCTTCATGTGACCAGCAACCCTGTTGGGGTGTCGCTGCTGGCCAGCCTTTTAGGATTCTATCTCCTCCTAGGCACGTGGGCTTGGAGGAAGGATCGAGCAGACTTGCAGAAGGTAAGAAGGCCTGGGCTCCAAAGGCCACCGTGTCTTGAGTATGTCGAGTTAGATGGGGGGAGGTAGGCATTACAGGCCAGGGAGCAGAGACATTTGAGTAGGGTAGTATTACATTTTTCTGCTTGTCTACTGTCACAAAACAAAGTCGCTTTTTTCTTTTTCTTTCTTTGTGGGTTTTTTTGTTGTTGCTTGTTTGTTTAGTGCTAAGGTTGTATCATAACAAGAGTCAAGCAGATTAGAAATAAACCAGGAAATAGCTGTCATAAGAACTCAACTGAAATCAAACTCATTTTTGTTTGGTTTTTTTCAACACAGAGTTTCTCTGTAGCCTTGGCTGTCCTGGAACTTGCACTGTAGAGCAGGCTGGCCTCGAACCTACCTGCCTCTGCCTCCCAAATGCTGTGATTAAAGGTGTGCGCCACCACCGCTTCCCAGCTATGGAACTCATATTTATCTCACCTTATACACTAGAAAAAGGTATGCTGAGTAAAATTATAGTTTAACATAACTACAACATACAGGGAACTAGGAAAGAATGCTTTCCTGGGGCTGGCGATATGGTTTCCTGGATAAAGGTGCTTGGGATTAAGCCCAGTGAACTGAGTTTGATCCCAATATGCACATGACAGAGAGAGAACAGCAGTTGACTTCTGACCTCCGCTTGTGTGTCATGGCACATCTGTGCCTCCATCCTACACACACATAAATAAATGCTAAGATTTTTAAAAATTATTTTCTGTGTTGTGAGACACAATCTTATACTGTCCCCCAACCTGAGCCAGGAAACATATGATATAGTCCAGGCTGGCCTTGACCTCACGGTAATCCTCAAGGGCTAAAATTACTGATGTGAGGCACCTTACTTGGCTGGGCAAATTTCTTTTAGACGGGATCTCACTGAGTAGTACTGGCTAGCCTGAAACTCACTGCATAGCCCAGGCTAGCCTCGAGCCCACATAGATCCACCTACCACTGGCTCCCAAGTGCCACCACACCTAGCTATATATAAAATTTGAAACAGTGAAATACTTTGGCATCTTTTTCTTAATTTCTGTTTTATACATTTCTTCTTCTTTTTTTTCTTCAAGGCCTCATACATGCTAGGCAAGGGCTCTACCAAATAGCCACACTACAGCCCCTTGTTTGTACTTGGAAGTTCTGGGAGGTGGAGTCCTGGGTGAAATGTCACCAGCTTTAGAAAATAAAAGTACAAGACAGGCCAGGCAGTGGTGGTGCACACCTTTAACCCCAGCACTCAGGAGGCAGAGGCAATTGGAGCTCTGAGTTCGAGGTCAGCCTAGCCTACAAAGTGAGTTCCAGAACAGCCAAGGCTGTACACAAAGAAACCCTGTCTCAAACAAACAAACACTTAGTTTTCATTTCATATAAGCAGCAAGAGTCCATGGCCCTCACCGTTCATCTGAAACTCCAGTTTCCCTGGGTGCCCTCTAAATTGCAAGCTCCTCCTGAGCGGGAGGCCTCAGGTGAATCTGAGGATGTTCCCTTTTAAAGACAGAGCCTGGAGTTTCAGACTTCGTCCCTCTGGTCACTTGGCTTGGGTGCTTGCCTGGTGACATCACTTCCCACTGCTTCCCATGGGGTTCCAACGCTGCCACGGAGCAGCCTATTCCCAGCTGGGCTCTACTGAATAGAGACCTGGCAAGCTCATCGCTTCTTCTCTGCCTGCAGGTGAAGTTGACCATCCTGGCTGACAACGACCCCGGCTCTGCATTTCACTACCTTATCCAGGTCTACACTGGGTATCGAAGGAGGGCTGCTACAACAGCCCAGGTTAGCAGGGCCACGTTCATTGCTGTGTGTCTTCTGCGACGAGGCACACTCTAACCTGGCCATATCTTGGTGTCCAATAGTGCTTTAAAAGAAATCATGGGGATTGGCATTGCCTAAGCCTGAAGTGTATGCAAGGAACCCTTGTCCAACTTGTCCAACTTCCCATGGCTGCTTCTTTCCACTTAAGGAAAAGCCCAAACGCGTCCCAGTGCCTTGTGTTTTATCTCTCCTCGTCACGTCTTAGGTTGTCATCACCCTCTATGGCTCCGAGGGGCACAGCGAGCCCCACCACCTTTGTGACCCACAGAAGGGAGTCTTCGAGCGGGGAGCACTGGATGTTTTCCTCCTCTCCACTGGGTCCTGGCTGGGGGACCTGCATGGCCTTCGGCTGTGGCATGACAATTCTGGCGACAACCCTTCTTGGTAACTACCTGCCCTGTGCTGGCTTAGTCTTCTTTTAATTTTTGTTTGTTTGTTTGTTTTAGATTTTTACATTTATTTATTTATGTGTTTTTGTATGCATACGTGTGCACCATTCACCCATGAATGGAGGTTAAGGGTCGATGTGAGAGTCTCCCTTCCACCAGATGGGTTCTGGAAATTGAGCTCAGGTCGTAAGACTTGATGGCAAGAGCCCTTACTCACCGAGCCTCCTCACTGGCTCTGGTGTCTAGGTCCCCTGTAACCTTACGGGAGACCAACAAGTTTCCACCGTAAACAATAATATATTCAGCCAAATCATAACGAGCGGCTGCTGGATTCAGGCCTTTAGAGAAGAAAACCCAGAGAGAAATAATGACACTAACGATACGGGGGGGGGGGGGATTGTATAATGGAGAACAACCCCCCCTCATTTTTATGGCGTCATAACTGTGTACAGCAGACAGTCACGGTGACATTAAGAAATAATAGAACATTATCACGCATGGAACAAAAAAAGTTGAAAGATACACTCACACACACACACACACACACACACACACACACACACATCTTCTCAGGCAGTGAAGTCTGCAGTCAGCCATCTTGGACATGACCTTCCTGAGGGCAGCAGGTGAGACTGGCTTGCCTACCTATCCTTATTGCCTGGCAAAGCATCAGTTGCTTACCTGGGTCCTCACTGCAGGTGCAAGGTGACCCTCGTATCGCACAGCAGACAGTCGATGCCCACTTCCTAACATGGCAGCCCTGATCTGACTGCAGGTATGTAAGCCAAGTGATCGTCAGCGACATGACTGTGAAGAAGAAATGGCATTTCCGGTGCAGTTGTTGGCTGGCAGTGGACTTGGGCCACTGCGAGCGTGATCGGGTCTTCACACCCGCCTCCAGGAGGGAGCTCTCTTCCTTCAGGTACAATTGTCCGTGCAGACACTGATGTGCGCTTAGAAGGCTATATCTCAGCTCTTTACTCCTCGTCATCTCTCCATCAAACTTTTCAACTCACAATTTTGGACTCTTCTTGGCAATTCCTTCCTCAGACCAAAATGAATGGCTGCAAGAGGCCAAGCATGTGAACTTAGATAAAACGCCTAAATGTGGTCCCTAACCTCTCCTCAGGAATGTTCCCTTTTCTCCCTTTGTGTGGCTGGAACAGTAAGCATCCGTTACTTCTGAGAAGCAGCTCCCATTCTGTTGCCACAGAAGAAACCACCATCCTATTTTTGTTATGATCTTGAGAAATTAAGGAAAGGGAAAACCTGGGTAGTTGGTTTCCTTCAGATTGGCTGGGTCTGTAGTCATCTGAGACTTCATGCTGGCACCATGGTCAGCAGGTGGTGACGGCTGTCGGCCACACAGCATCTACACATGGCTACCCCAGCATGGCAGCCCCTGGCTAGCTGGGTGCTTTCTCTTGTGACCAGCTTTTCCTAGACTGGCATTTCAGAAGAACCAAGTCATTCCTGCTTTTTCTGACCCTGCTCTGTAGAGCTTCCCAGGGAAGAGACAGTCCACCATTCAATGGGAGAAGTCAAGTGAGTTTTGAAAATATATTTAAATCGTCACATGAGCATAGAGTTTATAGTTTACCTGACCCAGTACAGGCTATGTGTCCTCAGTCATATTTGGTGTGTGCTAGCTGATTATACAGGGTCCTCCTGGGTTACTTTGGCCCAAACTGAAACCCATAAACAATGGCATAACAAGCCGGGCGGTGGTGGCGCACGCCTTTAATCCCAGCACTTGGGAGACAGAGGCAGGTGGGTCTCTGTTGAGTTTGAAGCCAGCCTGGTCTACAGAGCTAGTTCTAGGACAGCTAGGGCTCTTACACAGAGAAACCTGAGATGCCAGTTGAAGCACTAGGGATAAATTCTGGTCTCACTGTCAGTGGCCCCACAGACTGCCCCAGCCATACAACTATCACCCCTTCAGAGGGCCTAGTTTGGTCCTATGCTTGTTCCCCGCTGTTAGCCCAGAGTTGGTGAGCTCCCGTTAGTTCAGGTCAGCTGTTTCTATGGGTATCACCATCATGGTCTTGACCCCTTTGCTCATATTCTTACTCCTCCCTCTCTTCAACTGGACTTTTTGGAGCTCAGCCCAGTGCTCCACTGTGGAGCTCTGCATCTGCTTCCATCAGTTGCTGGATGAAGGTTCTATGATGACATTTAAGACAGTTATCCGGGCTGGAGATGGCTCAGAGGTTAAGAGCACTGCCTGCTCTTCCAGAGGTTCTGAGTTCACAACCATCTGTAATGAGATCTAGTGCTCTCTTCTGGCCTGAAGGGATACGTGCAGGAAGAACCCTGTATATATAATTAATACATAAGTCTTAAAAAAATAAATAAAAATTAAAAAAAGAAAATAATCTTTACAGATTGAATACATCCTATTCTATAAAAAAAAAAGATATTTATCAATCTAACTACAAAGCACCTTGCCAAGAGTTTTAAGGTTATCTAAGACCTGGAGAGTTCCCCAAACACACACACAACACACAGCCTTACACACACACGTGGCTTCTGGATTCTAGAAGTGTTATCAGAGCTTTTCTAAGCCCTTTAGGATTCCCGTGCCCTGGCTCTGGTTCATGCAAGCAAATACCCACACATACAAAATAAAAGAAATAAGTCTTAAAGCTTGTTTTGATCTCACATAATACATGTTATCTGAAAGCTTGATCAGAAAGATGTAAGTGGAGGTTGAGAAGGTGCTGTGCATTTTGCTGCTGGACAAACCATGCCTCGGTCTAGGCTGCTTCAGAGTGAAAACTCAGGCTGGTGGGATGGTAAAGGCTTTTGCTGCTAAGCATGGTGACCTGCATTCAATCCCTGAAACCCACGCTGCATAAGGAGAGCACTGACTCCTCTGACCTCACGCTTAAAGCCCCGCACGCAAAAGAAAAACTAAGCGGATTTTCTTATCTAATTTCTCATTTTAGCCACCTGTTCTCCTCCACGATCGTAGAGAAGTTCACCCAGGACTACCTGTGGCTCTCGGTCGCAACCCGACATCCCTGGAGCCAGTTTACGAGAGTGCAGCGCCTCTCGTGTTGCATGACGCTGCTCCTCTGTGACATGGTCATCAATGTTATGTTCTGGAAGATGGGTGCTACCACGGCCAAGAGGGGTGAGAAAAGCACGCGTGAGCCGTGATGTGTGCTGTCTGCAGTGTGCAATGTTTGACTGTCTTTTCCTCTTTGAGGGTTAGGGATCAAGTCACGGTGTGCCTTCATTTCCCTGACGTCATATGCTAACACATTTTCTTGGTGCTCTCGTTATAAATAAAACCATCTCCAGGTGGTGTTGGCACAGGCCTTTAATCCCAGCACTCGGGAGACAGAGACAGATGAATCTGAGTGAGTTCAAGGCCAGTCTGGGCTATAAGAACTAGTTCCAGGACAAGCTCCAAAGCTACAGTGAAACCCTGTCTCAAAAAAAAAAAAAAATCTCATGATTTACTGCCGTGGAAAACTTTCTACCTCCAGATAAGTTCCCACATAAGCAGCTCTAACCCAGGAGGGTGGAAGCTAAGCCAGGCTCTCCTTTCGTAGGTCCGTTGGCTGTGACCTGGTCAGAGATAGTCATCAGCTTCCAGACTGCCATCATCCTCTTCCCTATCCATCTTGTCTTTGGGCGGCTCTTCCAGTTGATTCACCCACCAGAAACCCTGCCCCCACTTCCTCCCACCCAGGCTGCCTGCCCCTCAGGTCTTGTGTGTGAGTCCCCGTCTCCTACACAGGTGGTCATGGTAAGCTTCCGATCTAATTTTTGTATGTAAGGTACCCTCCCCCATCTGTGTGGAGGGAAAGAGTCATGGAGGACTCCTTCGGAGGCTCACAGGGTCCTGGTTTCTTTTCTGTCTTTCCCCTAAGTCCTGTCCACTGACTTGATCTCGGGTCTAAGTTTCTTCAAAGATTACTAACCGCTCTGGAGTCTGAGTGTTGGGGCAGCCTGTACTACCCTGGAGCTGTTTCAGTTTTTGATGTTTGAGCAAACTGTCCCTCTCTCGTGCTTTAGTCTCTCATAGAAGTGGTTTTGAAGCCACTGTGGGCTGACTCTTTCCTTACACTAGGCATGGGCCCTTGATGAAAAGAAAAAGGCTTGCCAGTCTGTAAATGGCGCTCAGTGCTGGGCTAATGCAAGACAGACTGAAGCCTCTCAACTCGGTTCCATATCCAGGAATTGAAGCAAACTGTGGGATTCCTGCTCAGAAGAAATGCTCACCTGCTCCTGGAGCGTGAACAGTCTTCGTGGAGTTCTTGTGACATTGACACGCTGGTGACGCTTTTATCCAGCCTCATTTGTTCTCACTTAGAAGAGCAAGGCTGTCACCAGCAGACAGAAGCCCGGAGGGAAGCCGGTAAAGTCCAGTGATTTAGTAACACTTCTAGCGTCATCCTCACGCCCTTGCATACCTTAAATTCTTAGTCATTTTTGCCTTTCAGCACAAGACAGTTTATGCCTATTTAATTTCCTTAAACTGATAGCTTGAGCTGATAGCTTTGGTTTCTTGGCGTCTAGATAATCTGATAATAAAACCATAGTACTAATTGTAAAAAACGTAAAAAATATTGAGACCCCATATTCCATCGGCTGAGCCTGCCATGTCATCTTCTCCTTCCCTTGAATGGAGAGGTGGCGTGATCTATGAATTTTGAATGCAGTTTGGGAACTTGCTAGCCCAGGCTGCATGTGCTGGAGCTCAGGTGGAAAAGCTCAGTAAGGTTTGAAGAGTTGTCTGGGTCTAAGTTCAGAAGCGTACACTAGTGAGCTGCGTCTGTACCCTCAGGAGGGAACAGTACAGCAGGCAGTGGCTGGAGCCTGTCTCCATCAGTACTGGGAAGCGTTAACTGCCACCTAATAAATTGCTCATCTCCACCTCTGATCCATATTTACTGAAATCTTCCATCTGTGAACATGTCAACCGAAATAAAACCACAGCGGAAAACCACCACCATTTCTGCTGCTACCTGCTCCAAGTTCTGCAGAGACTGAAATCCCACCTAAATGCGCTCGGTGCTGCTCAGGCCCACCACCCCTGTGACTTCTCAGGAGCGGTTAGCCAACTCCAAAACCTCCAGGAACTCCTGCAAACGCAGATTCTTCCCAGGGAGGGAGGGCCATGCAGGTAAGCACCCCGGACCCCCGTCCCTACCCGGAAACTTTCTCTTGGTATCTGGCCAGAAACGATTCCTTCAGTTTCTATCCTTCAGGCACACGACCAGTTTCCCCGTCCTAAGCCCAGAAGAAGGAAAGAAGCGCACGTCTTTGTGCCTGGTCAGGTGGTTGAAGTACAGCTGCTGGCTCCTCCTAGGTGTTGTGAGTCTGGCTTCAGCTTTTTTCACAACACTTTATAGCCTGAAGCTGAGCAAAGACCAAGCCACCAGCTGGGTTATTTCGATGCTGCTATCAGTCCTTCAAGACATCTTCGTCAGCCAGCCCATGAAGGTACTGAAGAATGGGACGGACCATTACAGTTGTAGGAAGCTGGAGAAACTGAGGCCATGTGTGTAAACCCAAGTGTTTTGAAAATTAGGAAAGAAATCAACAGGCAGAATGATATCTGTTAGGGATCTCTGTTGTGTTAATAACAGAAAATGACTAGCAGCTAATAGATTAGCATATGAAGATGGAGACAATTTTTAAAAATCAAACATTGTGACCGGGTGTTGGTGGTGCACATCTTTTATCCCAGTAGCCTGGGATAAAACTGTGGTCTACACAGTGAGTTCCAGGTCAAACACTGTGGTTGATGAGATAGCTCGACAGGTAAAAGCATTTGCTGTCTAACAACTTAAGTTTGATTCCAGGGACCCACATGAAGGTAGAGAGAGAGAACCAACTCCATGAAGTTGTCCTCTGACTTCCACAAGTACTGCACAGCATGTATGCACACAACACTCAACATACACACAATGGTAATAGCAATATTAATAATAATAAATAAAATAATGACAGTAACTTAAAAAAAACACCTTTTTTTGTTTTTTTGTTTGTTTGGGTTTTTTTTTTTTTTTTGGTTTTTCGAGACAGGGTTCCTCTGTATAGTCCTGCCTGTCCTGGAGACCAGGCCTCAAACTCACAGAGCTCCACCTGCCTCTGCCTCCTGAATGCTGGGACTAAAGACATGCACAACCACCTCCAGGTAACAAGCCACTTTTTCTTTCTTTTTTTTTTTTAAAGATATTTATTTATTTATTATGTATACAATATTCTGTCTGTCTTATGTCTGCAGGCCAGAAGAGGGCACCAGACCTCATTACAGATGGTTGTGAGCCACCATGTGGTTGCTGGGAATTGAACTCAGAACCTTTTGGAGAGCAGGTAATGCTCTTAACCACTGAGCCATCTCTCTAGGCCCAAGCCACTTTTTCAAAGGAACATAATTGGCGTTAGAAAGATGGCCGGGCGGTGGTGGCGCACGCCTTTAATCCCAGCACTTGGGAGGCAGAGGCAGGCGGATCTCTGTGAGTTCGAGACCAGCCTGGTCTACAGAGCTAGTTCCAGGACAGGCTCCAAAGCCACAGAGAAACCCTGTCTCGAAAAACAAAAACAAAAACAAAAAAAAAAAAACAAAAAAAAAAACCAGAAAGATGGCTCAGCAGTTAAGAGTATTTGCTGCTTTTTGCCAAGGACCCGGGTTTGATTCCCAGCACCCATACAGTGGCTTGCAGATATCCGTAACTCCAGTTCCTTTTTTCTGACCTCTGAGGGTACCAGGCATGCAAGTGGTATACATACATAAACACTCATCCACACAAAATAAAATAGATAAATATTTTTTAAAAAATCAGTGAACACAAAGATTTTTGACTAAGGAAAAGTCAAAGCACACCAAAGTATAAAAATAACATAATGCACTCTCGAGTTCGATACCCAACATCAGAGATTACCAGTGATGGCCAACATTGTTTCATCTGTTTTGAAAAAGAAACTTCCAAAGTTCACATGACTTTCATCTGTATATCTCGAAAAATTATATTTCTCTAAAAATTAAACATTTTAAAACATAAAATCATGACAACACGTAGATAAGTTAACATGAAAATACATACTTGAGGAGCCAGTTCTGTCTCTCGTCAGTAAAGGAACTGAGTTTGATCCCGGGATGCTGCATGGTAGAAGGAAATAAAGACTCTGAGAAGTTATCCAGATCTCCATGGGAATGCCATGGCTACAAGCTAATATAAATGCGTGAGTGAATGGGACATGCTATCAGTCCCCAGCCCACTGTATGTGTGACATCATTGTCTGGGGCTCTGCAGTACCTGCTCACAGAGTTCCCCTGTGACTCTTGTCTCCAGGTGATCATCCTCTCCTTCCTCTTCTCACTGACAGCCAACCAGATGCCATGGCTTAACAAAGACAAGGAACAACATGACAAGAGAATCGTAGCACTTTGGGGTAATTCCAATAATCCCAACTACTGTTTAGTTTTATGAAGAGCAGACCATGTAAAAACAGTAGAATTCGAGCCACCTCAGCGATTCCAATGTACTCAGAGAGGCCATGTTCTCTGCCCAGGAGCCCCGTGTCACACACTCAAGCGTCCCCTGGAAACCAGTGCCTGAATGCCTTCAGTTGCCTCTGACCGAGCTGTCCGCCTGCCCCACAAATCCACTCTTCTGTATTTTCTCATTTCTGTCAGGTGGCATCACCACCATGGCTCTAAACATTAGAGTAACCCTAAGTACCCTTACTCGCTGCACTCCATCACCAAGTCTGAGGGCTTACAACCTGTAAAAAAAAAAAAAAAAAAAAACTGACTAAAAGTTACTCACACCACCTGGAGGAATGTTGCAATGCAACGTTGAGCCAAAAGTGCAAAATGCAAAAATGCTAGCACAATGCTATTCATGTGTTGGCTACAGCATATGTGTGCATCTCCTATAAATCCCCTATAAATCTCAGGAAAAGTTCCCTCTCTGAGGGAAGGAAGGGGTACGACATGGAGGAGAATGTGATGGACATGAAGCTAGCAACCACTCGCTTAAGCTAAAGGCTCGGCACTCCAATCCTAGTGAGGTTTTATAAATTAACAATCTCACTTGAAATACCTTTCTAGTCCTTATTTCATTTCTTTTGTTTTGCTGTTTGTTTGTTTGTTTGTTTGTTTTGAGACAGGGTTTCTCTGTAGTTTTTGGTGCCTGTCCTGGAACTAGCTCTTATAGGTCAGACTGACCTCAAACTCACAGAGATCCGCCTGCTTCTACCTCCCAAATGCTGGGATTAAAGGTGTGTGCCACCACCACCGGGCGTCATTTTTTATGCATTTGAGCTATTCTCTTTATGTGAAGTGACTTCTTTTTCAAAGTTCTTGTCCATCTGAAGATTTATGACCTGCCCTTAAGACAAATGTGTGGGGTGTATCTCAGGGTAAGAGTGCTTGCTGGCATACAAAAGGCCCTAAGGTGTGAGTCCCAGCACTGAGAAGAAACGTCAAATGCCAATTCCTCTGTGATGCCATCTCCAAACTTTCTTTGGAGAAGTTTTGTTTATTTTCCAATGATTGTATCATACTTGGCACAGGCATGCTGGTGACGTCTTTGACTTCCCTTCTCTCTGTCTCTTTCCCTACCTCTGTCTCTAACCTCCCCTTTCGCTTATAAATCTGTATGTTCTTCTGCTCCGTATCATCTTTAAGGCAAACCATTGTCCCCTCCTGGATTCTTCAGAAGAGCTCAATGTTGGGCCCATTCCTGAATCTGCGTTGACTAGAAGTCCAGGTGATTTCCACCCATGCTAGACTTGAGAACAGTGTTCCCAAGCGCACTCCACTGAGTGTAAGCGCAGGTCTCTAGTCTAAGACAGAAGAAGACAGCAAATTCCTTTATGCCCATTGAATCTAACTTTTAAGATGAAAAGGCTAGGGATGTGCTCAGTAGAAATGCGAGGCCAGCCTGGGCTACTTCTGACAACAAAGGCATTGCCAGAAAGGAGAACACACTAGGGTTGTTGTTTGGTATGGTACCATGGTTCATGCGTGCTAGATGAACACTTGACAGCTACCATACTGGTGCTGAATTTCATTTTTCTAGTAACCAGTTTCTATCGTCTTCTATAAGTTTGGTCCCCAATGGGTTGGAATTTTAAGAAGGCAAACCCAGGCCTCTTCCCCATAGATGGAGAGGTACTGCTTAGATATCATTTTCCCTGTCCCTCCAGCATTCAAACAGAGATGCCTGCAACAGATGCTCAACAAACAGTTGGCAGCCATGTAATGAAATATAACATTTCTTTGACCTATATTTCAATATTTGACAGCGAAGTGTTCCTCATCGGCTCCTGGTTTGAGAGATAAGAACAATCCCGTCTATACAGCCCCAGCAGTGACCAGCTCTGCCAGGCACTCCGGAAGAGCCTGGAAGAAGCAGCTCTTCAAGCTGACTGGCGGGAGCCTGGGTATGAAGGGGTGGCGGCAGCAAGCACCTCGGTACACACTGTCGAGGGGAGGGCGGGGACAATAAGATGGAAAATGGGGGAGGGCAGAAAAGTGTCTTTGAAAATGAAATTTAGAGCCGGGCGGTGGTGGCGCACGCCTTTAATCCCAGCACTCGGGAGGCAGAGGCAGGCGGACCTCTGTGAGTTCGAGACCAGCCTGGTCTTCAAGA
>NC_022011.1:18232306-18234683 GCF_000317375.1 Microtus ochrogaster | reverse complement strand
AAAATGAAATTTAGCCGTTTGTGGTGGTGCACGGCGGTAGGATTTGCTGAAGGAGGCAGAAGCAGGAGGATCATGAGTTTGAGGCCAGCCTGGGCTACACATTTTTTTTAAAAAAATGAAATTTAGCATTCCAGCACCTGAGGTGATGTGATCCACGGAAGAACCCTGAGCTTCCAATCCTCGGGTTTTTCTGAGGTGGTACAAAGGGAAAACAATACCCAGTTTGTGTACTCCCTGGAGTGGGGGTAAAATTGCTTTGGAAAACAGTTCTCCTAAATGCTGGGTTTGACGTACTTAGAACACAACTGGATTCCCTGGACCAGAGAACAGAAAGCAGCAACTTTCTTGTTCTTTTCTTTTTTCATGCCTTTCCCTTGTGAAGCCAGAATGTGAAAGAGCACTTACCTCTGAGAGTCCAAATGTAATATGCTTCTGGGGGATGTCTCTTGAGTTAAATTTCTGATTATTGGCAGGACGATTCTGAAAAATAAAAAATATATAATATTTATGTATACATACACATATGTATATTCTGTGTATACAGATGTATGTATATGTGTTATGTGTGTGCATGCATACACATTGGGTTGCCTATTTCAACTGCTGGGGGGTTTTTTGTTTTGAGGGGATTGGTTGGGGTTTTTTTTTTTTTTTTTTTTTTGGCTTTTTTGATACAGGGTCTCACTGTGTAGCTCTGGCTGTCCTGGAACTCACTATGTAGACCAGGCTGGCCTCAAACTCACAGAGACCCACCTGCTTCTGCCTCCCGAGTGCTGGGATTAAAGGTGTGTGCCACTATGTCCAGCTCCAGCTTGACTGTTTTTGACCTGCAAAAGTATTTAGGTGTAAGAAAAATGGGAAAGGTTTAGATTTCTAAAGCAACTGCTCAGATAGGATTTTTTTTGTTTGTGAACCAGTCCAGATCCTCTTTCTGGGCCTGCTGATGGCTACCGTCTACTCCGCCAGGGACTCCAGTCAGTTCCTCCTCCATCAGGCTATCTCGAAGAGGTTTTCCCACCGCTTCTCCGAAATCAAACTTCTGAAGGATTTCTACCCCTGGGCCAACCACACCCTCCTTCCCAACCTATATGGGGATTACAGCGGTAAGGACCGTGCTGGGCAGCTGGGAGGTGCCATTAGCTCTCCTGAAACCCCTACTATAACTCATGGAAAACTAGAGAAAGATCAGCTGGCTTCTCGGTGTGGCCGCACCTCTGTGGACACTGCGAAGTCCCTGGACTCCACCCAAGAAGCTTCAGTTAATGACTCATGGTGACCGGTGGCATCCTCTTCCGACCTCGGGCACCAAACCTGCATGTAGTGCTCACATGTGCATACAGGCAGCACACTCAAACTTATTAAGTCTAAAATAAGTATTTCCAACCAGATGTGTTGGTTCGTGATGTCTGAAATCCCGGTAGTTGGGAAGTAGAGGCCAGCCTGGGCTACATAGTGAGGCTATCTCAAAACAAAAGAAAGAAACAAGGGCTTGGGATGTAGAGTAGTGGTCAATCACCAGCACTGAAAAACAAATGTTTCCAGATTGTTTTTATTGTGTCAATAACTAATCCTATTAGCAAAGCACCAGAGCTGCCCACATCATCCCCGCACAGTGGAAGCATTTCCAACGTGCACAAGGGGCCCTGGAGCAGCAGCAGGCTTTGCCGCCTTCACTCAAGAGAATCATCAGTTAGAGCTAAACCAGGGCACTGGGTCCCACCTTCATAAAGGCAGCCCTTTCTCCATCCTTCATCTTCTCTGTATCTTTAAATCATAAAGCTGTGATCCCCCTGCTCAAAATCTCCCAACAAGGACATTCAGAATAAAGTGTCGAATCCCCCCAGAGTTGTCAGGACCTGCTCCATCCAGCCCTAGCTACATGAGGAGTCACCTCATCTCTCCTGCTCTCACTGATGCTCCTGTCACTCTCACTAAATACATCAGTCATGCCATCACCACCTTGAGAACTTGCTGCTCCCCTGCTGGAATCTACATGGTGCTTCGGACTCTGTCAGGGTCTCTCCCATGCCGCTCCACCAGAGACTCTTTTCCCTGTCGGCCTAACAGCACTGCCGCTCCTCACAAAACACGCCCCCTCACACCTGAACGCCGTGTGTTACCTGTCCTTCTTGTCCCTCACCTGTGAGGTCTCAGAGGGTGCAGATGCCCTTAGAACAGGGCTCGGTTCGTGTCAGCACAGAAGGTGTGCTCTTGAGGAAGGAATGGAGGTCAATTTTTCCATCTTTTGTTAGGTTTAGCTTCGGTGTTGCTGTTTAAAGAAGGTGTTTTATGCTGGGCGGTGGTGGCGCACGCCTTTAATCCCAGCACTTGGGAGGCAGAGGCAGGCGGATCTCTGTGAGTTCGAGACCAGCCTGGT
>NC_022011.1:18205975-18231902 GCF_000317375.1 Microtus ochrogaster | reverse complement strand
GTAGACCAGGCTGGTCTCGAACTCACAGAGATCCGCCTGCCTCTGCCTCCCGAGTGCTGGGATTAAAGGCGTGCGCCACCATCGCCCGGCTACAAGGCAACTTTTTAATTGATCATTTTACTTTCTCACTAGGATTTATTACTGATGGGAACTCCTTTCTTCTGGGCAATGTTCTGCTTCGCCAGCTTCGCGTTCCTAATAGCACACTCTTCCCAGTATCTCTCCACGAACCAGAGACCTCACAGCCCCAGCATCAGGAGGACAGAGAGAACTATGGGGTCGGCTGGGCGCCCCCTGATACAAACATCACAGAAACTGACAGTATTTGGCATTATCAGAATCAGGAGCTAGTGGGAGGCTATCCCATCCAGGGAGAGTTCGCCACTTACTCGGGAGGAGGATACGTTGTGAGGCTTGGAAGAAACGCCAGTGCTGCAGCCAGGTGAGTCTGTGCCCTGCCTGAACAAGAGGCCCATCTCAGGACAGCCGGGCATCTGGGCCCAGCTGAGACATTCCAACAGCCATTGTAAGACTTCTGTACTGTCTCTAGTACATACATGCGCACACTTCCATTTTACACTTCTAAGAAAATATATCATGTATTTATTATTATTATTATTTTGTGTGTGTTGGTATTTTGTTTGCATGTATGTCTGTTCATCAAATGTGAGCAGTGCCCTCAGAGGCCAGAAGAGGGCAGCGGATGCCCCAAGACTGGAGTTACAGATTGTTGTAAGCTGCCATGTGGCTGCTAAAATTGACCCTGGGTCCTCCGGAAGAGCAGCTTGTGCTCTTAACCACTGAGCCATCACTGCAGCCCCTGGAACTAGAGCTTTAAGTTTAAAAATTTCCTGGTCCACTTTGAGTTACAAATATGTTTTGGCAATTTGAAAAGAAAAAAAAGAAAAGACCATTTTTAATCTGAAAAGAGATTTTCGATTCAATTCTAGGGGTAGCTGAACTCAGGTGGTTCTATCTTAGCCACACGTAGTCTTCAGATATCAATGGGAACATTACCCTTTGTGAACCATGATGTGAAACATCACCCCACAGTTCGAACGCCCGAACTAAACTGCCAAGGATTTACAGAGTGATTTGATCCAGGAATCCTGAGAGTCTTTGCTATTGTGAATGAAAAAGTCTAAATTAAAATAATTGTTTTCTAGGGGGGCTGGAGAGATGGCTCAGAGGTTAATAGCATTGCCTGCTCTTCCAAAGGTCCTGAGTTCAATTCCCAGCAACCACATGGTGGCTCACAACCATCTCTTCTGGCCTGCAGGTATACACACAGACAGAATATTGTATACATAATAAATAAATATTTAAAAAATAATAATTGTTTTCTGACCAGGCAAGATGGCTCAGCAGGTAAAGATGCTTGCCACTAAGCCTGATGACCTGAGACAAAACCCACGTGACAGGAGAGAACTTCTGACCTCCATAGGATCACCATGATACACATACCCCAAGAAATGTAACAAAATTTTAAAATAAAACTTGCTTCAAAGCTATAGCAGCAAGGAACTGCTCTAAGACAACGTCAATTAAGTAAGGGCGTTTATACGTCCATGGTTCTTTCACCTCTTGCTACTGGATTGGTGTTGTGTGGAGTATTTAAAGTTTCAAATAGTAGTTGACGGAGTTTATGTAATTAATCCTGCCTTACAGATCAAACGCCAGACAGGGTCGCCTGAGTCTCTAACCTTGGTGTGTACACACCTGTGAACATCTTGTGTCTTAGTGTACCATCATGTCACCACCGCGAGAATTTGGGAGTTACAGGTCATGAGGTCTTTTGTTGGAGCACTAGGTCAAGAAATGTGGCTTCTCTAACAGCGCCAGGGTATTGTCCTCCATTTCAACACTGGGTGGAGAAAGTAGCTGCCTCTGTTTCCCTGTGTGTCCAGAGTTCTGCGGCACCTGGAACAGAGGCGATGGCTGGATCACGGCACCAAAGTCCTCTTCGTGGAGCTCACAGTCTTCAATGCTAACGTGAACCTGCTGTGTGCGGTGACCCTCATTTTGGAATCCAACAGTATGGGTATGGGGCCTCCTCTCCTTGCTCTACAAGCTGGCCATCTCAGGACCAGGCCTCCTTTACTGATCATTTATCATTCTTTCAAGTGAATTTAATTAGGATGATTACTCAGAAATATGATTTTTTTTAAAGGCAAGTAGTTCAACTAACAGCCTGTCTATATCCTACTCCCCAGAGGCTATTTTTAGTTTTAACTGGTATTCAACTTTTAATTTTTTATTCTTTTATTTGATTTTCTTTGAGACAGGCTCTCTCTATATTGCCCTAACTCTTCTAGAACTTTCTATGTAGACAAGACTGGCCTCAAACTCAGAGAGAGCTGTCTGCCTCTGCCTCCCAAGTGCTGGGATTAAAAGCATGGATCACCATGCTGGGCTTTCCAATTTTTTAAAGTGATGTGTATTCATGGATTTTTAGTTTTGTTCCTATATCTATAGAGAGGATTTAGCTTTTAAGCTCCTATACATCCCTAACATGAGCACACCTTTCCTCTCCCATCGCTTTCTTTCCTGTCTTCAGCTTTGAGCTTCCGCCACTGTCACAGTGGCATCTCACGGATGGCTACACACCAACTGGTACCTCCCTTTACAGGCCGTCTGTCTCGCCCCATCTCCCTTCCTCCTGTCTTCTCTGCCCTAGAACTGACTGACAGGTGGTCTGCCATTAACCACTGTGTCTAATGGGGAACTTTTCCCTCCCAGCCCAGCAGAACAAGCAGCTTCTCACCCTTCCCTCTGACTCAGTAGTTTTCCACCTTCCTAACGCTGCAACCCTTGGGTTAATGCATAACTATTCATAACCATAATTTTGCCACTGCCAATAAATCATAATGTAGTGAGAACCACTGTTCATAATGAACCTGAAGGCTTCCTGGGGTTCTTTAAAAGGTTTTGTTTAGCAGCCAAAGAAATGGGGCGGGGCAATGGAGCTTAAATCTTGAGATTTAGCTACACAAAGTAAGACAATTTTGTTCCTAAATGTACTTTCTGCTTACCATGGCAGTTCCAGTGTTCCGGGGCTGGTGCACAGAATTATGAAAGTTTATAAAACCATAGATCTTCACATTCTCACTGTCCTTTTTGGCTGTATCTGAAACCTTGCAGCCCCTCTGCATAGAAGCTTCTCCACATTCATGACATGTGGGTGCTTTCCGTTCTCATGCCTGCAGCCACTCTGAGTTGAAAAGTGGAACGCCTGTTGTCAATGGCCTGTCCCGTTAGCCGAGATCAACCATATGTATCCTTTCTCTCTCCCAACTTCAGTGAAACTGGCGTTTCTCCAGTAGCTTGCCATGGTTCAAATAAAGTCCTGGACAGTTTTGCAGGAAAGACTAAGTGGGGCGTGGAGACTGGAGTGTTTGAACCCAGCGGCAGGTGCCGCTCTGTGCCAAGGAGAAAAGCTTAGACTCTTGACCCCAGTTGTTCTTCTTACCAGGGACTTTCTTCACCTCTCTACGCCTCGACAGTCTGACTTCCCTCCAGTCATCCGAGAGGAGTTTTGCTTGGATTATCACACAAGTCAGCTACTACCTGCTTGTCTGTTACTACACCTTCATACAGGTGAGCCTATGTCAGACAGTCGCCAGGCGAACCCTCTCTGGCAGGATCCACGTCACGTGGTGCTACATTACAGTGGCTGTCTCAATCCTTCCTCAGGGCCTGGTTTCAGAGGTTAACAGATTTCCACCAAGTAGAATAGCTCATTCAGTTATGTCCAAAGAATGCGTCAATTTTTATATGTAGTTTTTTATCAAAAATATTTATTTTGTGTATATTTTGCCTGCATGTATCTATGTATGTGTGTATGTATGTGCACCACATGGCCATGGAATTCAGGTGTTGGCTCCCCTGGAACTGAAGTTACAAATGGTTGCCAACTACAATATGAGTATAGGGAATTGAACTCGGGTCCTCTACAAGAACAACCAGTGCTCTAAACCACTGAGCCATCTCTCCAGGCCCTAAAGGGCCTGTTTCTTAACCTTTATATAAAGTAATGTTAAGAAAATATGCTGGCAAAAAGAACTAAATAAGGAATTATTGTAAGTAGTATTTTATTGTCAGGCTTAATAGATGGGATCTTTAAAGCTTGTAAATTAGCTAGGTACACACAATTGTCTTATCATCTCCAAGAATGATTATGTCTGATAAAAGCTTCATTAGCAACCACCTTTCCTGTTATCAGTATCTGAGTGACTGCAGAGCTGTCCCACATCCAGAGTCCATGTGCTTTGCCTACTGAAGTCCCGCTGGCCAGACTACTTTCTTAGGGACATTCCCGGCTAATCGTCCAGACAATGGTGGTGACTCTGCTGTGTTACTTAGGGCTGTCGGCTGAAACGGCAGAGGTGGAAGTTCCTCACTAGGAAAAGAAACCTTCTGGACACGAGTATAATCCTCATTAGCTTCAGCATTTTGGGGCTCAACATCCAGAGCCTTTCTCTCCTTCATAAAAACATGCTGCAATATCGCCGTGACCGGGACAGGTAAGGGACCTGAGGCACACGGGCATGGCACCCCATGCTAAGGCTTCCTCCTCTTCCACTCCCCCACCAGATCTGCTGTATTTGGATAATGAAAGTTAAACTAGAACTTGGACTTGTGCTCACAGCAGAAAAAAAACACTAGCCGGGTGGTGGTGGCGCACGCCTTTAATCCCAGCGCTCAGGAGGTAGAGGCAGGTGGATCTCTGTGGGTTCGAGGCCAGCCTGGTCCACAAGAGCTAGTTCCAGGACAGGCTCCAAAGCTACAGAGAAACCCTGTCTCGAAAAAAAAAAAAAAGATATTTGCCATTTGCACTAGTCCTGCTGAGATGCTCTGTGGCACTCAGGTGTCTGTAGAAGATAATGCACTTAAGTTTCAGAGCAAGGGCTTGGAACTGGGGTTTCTTTGTATGCATAAAGCCCAAGATGAAATAAATACCATCCTTAAAAAAGGATACAAACCCAGAGCAAGACACAGCTTCCCAACAAGAAGTGGCTATTTTCAGGCATTTTCCCCTATTACCCTTATCAGGCTTTTTGAGCACTTTTAGATCAAGTATTTCCACAGCTAAGGGCCTGAGACCTAAAACCTTTCCGAAGCACTGTCCCAAGCAACAGTGTTGAACTATCTACACTGGGATAATGGGTTTGTGTAGCCTAAAGGGTTGTGCCAGCTGAGCTCCAGGCTGCTGTGTGGCACTGCCTAGGCCAGAGGTTCTCAATCTTTCTAATGCTGTGACCCTTTAGTACAGTTCCTCATGCTGTGGTGACCCCCCAGCCATAACGTCATTTTCATCACTACTTCCTAACTGTAGTTTTGCTGTTTTGAATCGTACTGTAAATATTTTGGAGATAGAGAGGTTTGCCAAAGGAGTCATGACCCACAGGTTGAGAACCTCTGGCCTGAGACCTAAAACCTTTCCAAGGCACTGGCTTAGCCTTAGGCAACGAAAGATGTGGTTGCCAGCTTGCTTATAGCTACAGGAGTCTCTCCAAGTAAACTGGTTGCTGTGGCATAAGATTCTGTACTTTACACAACAGAACTGAACTGGGGGGCAAATCTCTCACCCCTTCTTACTCAGGACATGACAGCTCACTAGTGTCTCTCTGCTGTCAGAGAACACAGGACTGGCAGAAACAGACCAGGATGAGGGCACGTGTCCTTAGGCTAACTCTCCTTTTGTGGTTCAGCACTGACAACAGTGGAGGCTGGGAAGAAATCAGCTAGGAGCTGCTTTGGAAGGCTTTTCAGGATAGCTCCCAGCCAAGGGGCCATGCTGGAAAGCAGTTCACTGCACTGGGTGTCTGACCTAGCAGAAGGAACTCAGTCGCGAACCTTTTGTAGAGGAAGCCCCGGTGGGGTGGTGGCGGCTCCTGCCTCGGGCTGAGTTGGCTTCCCATGGTTACAGGTTCATCAGTTTCCACGAGACACTGAAAGTGAACTCAGCTGTCACTCACCTCATGGGCTTCCTGGTTCTGTTGGCAACTGTGCAGCTGTGGGACATACTGCGACACAATGCCCAGTTCCAGCTCATCAGCAAGACATTGAACAAGGCCTGGGATGAGGTGGTTGGCTTTATACTGCTCATCGTGACCCTGCTGAGCAGCTATGCCATGACTGTAAGCCCCAAAGCCCAGCATCTTCCCCAAGTGCAAGTCCTGTCTGTGCCCTCAGAAAACATCACTGTACATAAAACCATCAGATTAGCAGTGGGTTTTTAGAGAAAAGGTCAGATGGGAAAGCTGGATTTAGTCATATTCCATATTTAATGTCTTTATTTTTAAAGAATTTTTTTGGCCAGGCGGTTGGGGGGCACACCTTTAATCCCAGAACTTGGGAGGCAATGGCAGGTGGATTTTTGCGAGTGTGAGGTCAGCCTGGTCTATAAAGCAAGTTCCAAGTTCCAGAACAGCCAGGACTACACAGAGAAACCCTGTCTCAGGGGGAAAAAAGGAATTTTTAAAACATTTTTTAAGATTTATTTATTTCTATTTTATGTGCATTGGTGTTTTTGTCTGCATGTATGTCTGTGTGAGGGTCTCAGATCCCCTGGAGATGGAGTTACAGATAGTTGTGAACTGCCATGTGGGTGCTGGAATTGAACCTGGGTCCATCTGGAAGAAAAGCCAGAGCTCTTAACCACTGAGCCATCTTTGGCTCAGTATTAAAGACAGCCCCTTATTTAATGTCTTAAACCCAGATGTTTGTGATGTCTCTAAGATACAAACAAAGCAACATCAGCTGTAATATGAAGATCAGATAAATTTTGCAGTCACAGTGACTTGAATGGCCACGTGGAATTTCCACTGCTTCTGTTAGGCACCTCAGGGCAGAAATGCTATTACCACTGACTGGCCTTTCTCCTGTTCAGTTCAACCTGCTGTTTGGATGGAGCATCTCTGACTACCAGAGTTTCTTCAGCTCCACAGTGACTGTTGTTGGCCTCCTGATGGGAATTTCTAGCCACAAGGAGGTAAGATAAATGATAGACAGACAGACTGACAGATATAAAGCAGAAGCAGCCTCTTTTCCTTTCAGATTCATGTTTTGTTTAGCAGCTTTAACTAGTGGGATGGGATGGTCGCGTGTTAAGCAAGTTCTCACTGTACAGTCTAAGAACCTACACCCTTTGCCCTTGTCTCAGAGGAATGCCTGTGCACGACACCGCAGTACTCACCAGCTGTTGCTTCCTAAGCATTTGTGCCCCTTCCCTCCTCCGCTTTCCCCGCACCCTCAATCCACTGCCAAGGACACCTGGCCAGAACAGCACAAACTGCTGATGCACTCAAAGGTCCTCTGAAACTGTGTGACGGAAGTAACCAAAGGTAGTGCCGGAAAAAAACACATTAGATCTTTTTACAGTTAACACATGTTGTGGAGTATTATTTTAAGATGTGTTACATTCATGTACGCTGTGGAATATTTGTTCAATGAGGCAAAGATGTGTTGCATTCTTTTATGTTACATTTGTTTAACTCTGTGAAGCTGTGTTACTTTGCCTGCCTAAAACACCTGATGGATCGATCTAAAAAGAGCTGAACGGCCAATAGCAAGCCAGGAGAGAGATAGGTGGTGCTACCAGGCAGAGAGAATAAAATAGGAGATATCTTGAAAAAGAGAGCAAGGAACAAGGAAAGGAGGAGAGGAAGACACCAGGGGCTAGCCATCCAGTCAGCCATGGAGTAAGAAGGAAACAAAGACATATAGAATAAAGAAAGGTAAAAAGCCCAGAGGCAAAATATAGAAGAGAAATAGGATAATTTAAGAAGACATGGCTAGAAACAAGCCAAGCTAACACTAGGCATTCATAAATAAGTCTCGGTGTATTTATTTGGGAGCTGGGTGGCAGGCCCCCAAAGAGTAAAAAAACCAACTACCCATACATCTTGTTGAATTTACTCCTCCCTGGCCCACATAAATCCTTGTCTTCCTGTATTACATTGAGGACAAGGTCCTTCACAAAAAATTACATTTGAGTTAGGTACACTGGTTACATTAAAATAATTATTAAAAAGGCACACAGTACCATAAGTATAATTTCACACAGAATTAAATAAATGAGCAAAGTGAAGGGGAAACTTCAAATAGGCATCTTATGAGGATTTGGGTCCTAATACTGAAGGGCTTATGTGACCAGGAAATTAGTGGAACTAGTGACACTTGTACAATTAATCACTCTGATGAGCCCTTGTCTTAGGGTTTCTGTGGCTGTGTTCAAACACCTTGAACAAAAGCAACTTGGGAGGGAAGGATTTACTTGGCTTTTATACTAGTCCAGTGACAGAGGCCAAGACCTGAACTCAAGCCCTGCAGGACCCTGGAGGAAGGTGATACAGAGGCCATGGTTTTGCTCAGCCTTTCTTAAAGAACCCAGGGCCACCTGCCCAGAGTGGTACCACCCACAATGGGCTAGGCCATCCCTCATCAATCACTAATTAAAAAAAACCTCAATCTGACCAATGACTTTGGGATGAACCCTTGCAAGTAAAGATATATGGACAAAAGGATATACTGTGTGACTCACTGTCACACTGCAGCTCCTACGTCAAGATGGGCGATGGCAAGGGCTGAGGACAGACACGAAGGATGGGGAGATGAATGGTATGGAGATGCATGCTGTGAAAGACTAAATAGAAATAAAGCTGAAAACGCTCTCTAGACTTCCCCACAGCCTAATCTATGAACACATTTTCCCCTCTCGGATGATTAGTGTTTTGTGGGTCAAGCTGACATAAAGCTAGCAAGCACACCAGTGATTCAAAGGTTACTGATTAGATAAGTTAAATCAACAGTTTTTTCCCAAGAAAAGATGCAACTGCTACTTGCTATACTCGTGATGGTTGTAGCTGCATTCACAATTCATTGGTTAACAGGCCTTAGTAGCAACAATCAATAGCCCAACAGCAAAGGGCGGGAGTGGGGTGGGCAACACCATCTGTTAAAAAGAACACCTTAAAACGATAAGTATAAAGCCAGGTGGTGGCGGCGCATGCCTTTAATCCCAGCACTCAGGAGGCAGAGGCAGGAGGACCTCTGTGAGTTCGAGGCCAGCTTGGTCTACAAGAGCTAGTTCCAGGACACGCTCCAAAGCTACAGGAAAATCCTGTCTCACAAAAACAGGGGAAAAACAAACAAAAAACCCAAAAAAACAAAAAACCAAATAAACTAATTATAGAAACCATCCTCATAAGACCTAAATTTAGAGATCTATGCAGAAAAGCAAAAGAGGACTTAACTATCAGCACTCACAACCTTCAAGGCCACGATGGGAGGAAGCATATTAAGTCAGTTTCCCTCCTCTTTCCAAAGCCTTGCAAACCCTACCACAGCTACCTCAGCCAAAAGCCAGTTTCATCATCCCTTCCGGTATACATTTATTCTTCCCATATGCATGCTACCCCAAGCTTTTGTGTTCATAGACGTATTTTTTCAGAATTGCCCAAAACATAGCTGGGATTTGAGTCATAATTCTATTAACTGTTTTTTCTTGTAAAAGCTGTGCAATCAAATTTTAACAACCTTATTCATGTTATTTTCCTTTGAATCTTTTTCTCCCCTAGTTTCTTCAGATTCAAATGTGTGCTCAGAAATTGTAAACTCCAAAAGGTGTTACTGTCTTTCCAGGTTATTGCTCTCTACCCAGTCCTCGGCTCCTTTCTGGTCCTCACTAGCATCATCTTGATGGGACTCGTGATCATTAATCTTTTTGTTTCTGCCATTCTCATTGTCTTTGGAAAAGAAAGGAAGGCCTTTGAGGTGAGTAACTGGCCCAGTATGAACAATTAACTGTCATGATTTCCTGTAACTGAAACTTTTAATGATGCTTTAAGACAGTGGTTCTCAACCTTCTTAACGCTGTGACCCTTTAATACAGTTCCTCATGTTTTAACTGTCATGATTTCCTGTAACTGAAACTTTTAATGATGCTTTAAGACAGTGGTTCTCAACCTTCTTAACGCTGTGACCCTTTAATACAGTTCCTCATGTTTTAACTGTCATGATTTCCTGTAACTGAAACTTTTAATGATGCTTTAAGACAGTGGTTCTCAACCTTCTTAACGCTGTGACCCTTTAATACAGTTCATGTTGTGGCGACCTCCCCACCGTAAATTTATTTTCGTTGATACTTCATAACTGTAATCTTGTTACTGTTGTGAATCCTAATGTAAATCTCTGTTTCCCAATGATCTCAGGCAACCTGTCACAGGTTCGTTTGATCCCAAAGGGGTTGTGACCCACAGGTTGAGAATCACTGCAGGCATGGTGGCACACACCTCTAATCCCAACATTTGGGAGCAGAGACAGGAGTCAGAGTTCAAGGCCCCATGACATTACAAACTGGCATAATGCACAGATCAGCACATTCCCTTTAGTGGTCTAAGTTACTTTCTGAGGAAAACAAATTGCCAAGACATAAACAGCTGGTCTTCAACCATTCGTTAGACATTCCTAATATCTGGTGGTAACTCGTCACTATTTACTATATATTTAGGGGTGTTTGGAGTGGCATCTTTGGTACTTTAACCTACAATCGCAGGTCACTTACTTTTCCATTTTTGTCTTCAAATACTCAGAAAGAACCTACACTGACAGATATATTACTACAGAAGCTCTCAAGCTTGTTAGGAATCGGCCAGCAGCAGAATCCTTCATCTGAGAAGCATGCTGACAACACTGGGTATTGACATCCGTGTCTTAAGACGAACGATCTTAATCTCACTGTTGCTTAGGGTAGCTTACATTTTACTGCATTACTGATAATACTTTACATCTTATGACAGAAGTAACACTTTGTGTTAGTGAAGAATCCGAATCCCATTGTTTCCAAAACCTTGCTGAGGGACTTCAGCAGTGTAGTAAGGAGAAGGATACCCTAAGGACATAGCACAATCCAGCCACACTGCCAACCAACAGGTAACAGAATGCTCACCACTCATGCCAAGAGTGAGCACAACTGCAGTTTACCTAAAATACAGCTCAAACCCAGGGATTGAAATGAGCCCAACAGCCCCTCACACCTGTCCTAAGGGAGAGGAAAGTGAAGGCTGGATCTGGCTTATATACTGATATGGATCACCTGGTAAAATAGTCTCCACTAAAATCCATTCATTTGACCAACGCTAGAGAAAGCAGGACACAGGATCTTTATTAGCAGCTACTGAGACAAACCAATCAAAAACAGTGAAGTTGCTTGAAACAGGTACATACAGAAATATTATACATAAACAAAAATCTCATCTTCCAGTCCTAAAGCTAACCTCCCAAGGTTGGCCTTGGCTAGGGGCAAAGAAGCACATAAGTTACCATAATAAAGAGTCGCATCCACCCAGGAAAGCAGTGAGCTACAGCAACATGGCACCAAAACTTAAGATATCAGCTTGAAAAGATGCCTTAATTGTAAGTATTCAAATGAAAACAGGTATCCCCCTTTCCTGTAGGCTTCCAGAATTGAGCACTTCTATTAAGGCAACTGGAAGCCCACCCTAGGCTTGGATAGAGACCTATGCTTCCTTCCTAACATGCCATGGGGAAAAACAAATTTCCATAGTGCTGCTCGTTCCTAAAAGGGAAACACAGCACTCAAAGTAAAGCAAAAGGCCACAGAGGGCTCCCTGAGAATCCAGTAGAACTAAGAGAGAGCTTTTCCAAACAAACTTTGCAACTGGATCCAGGTGAAACAGTGCCCTGCAGCAAGAAGTAGTGTATGTCAATGAGAGGGGCCCCACCTCCAGGAACCGTGACAGTGGCTTCCAGAGCCATCTAACTCATTTGAAAAAACACACAGTGGCCTTGCTTCTCTCTACAATCACCCCCAAGCAGAGGATGCATTTACAAGCCGAGGCTGAGACACGTCATAGGATACTCTCCCATGGACAGCACCTTTGGCACCTCTACCCACAGTACATCCCTTCTCACTCCTTTGGGAATGGAATGGTCAGGAGAGAACCAAGGATCCATGTGACAGACAGACAGGCAAACAGCCACCAGAAGCCAACTGCTCCAGCCAGAGTCTCTAGATGTTAGTCTCTCAGTATCACTAGAGAATTGGAAAACAACAAAACTGGTAGAGCAGCAGGAGAGCCCCAAGGAAGAACGCTCGGTGATGGTTAACAGATGAAACGGAATTTCATGGAGATTCATTGTTACAAGAAAGAACTGTTCAGTCTCAACTTCCAGAATCTGGACGTTGCCTGGCTTAAGAGACCTATGTTTTCTTTTTCAGTTCCTCAAATCTGCGGGAAAGATCATCAAAGTCTATGTCTTCTGATGCTGAGGTACTGGCTCCAGCAGATGCAGTTGGGAGTGTGTCCGGCACAGATGGCAACTCTGGCAGTACAAAGTTGTTGTAATTATCCATGGGTCTGGAAGGGGGCTTTGTAGGAGCTTCTGGCTTGGGTCCTAATTAAATCAGGGCAAAGAGTATAATGTTACAAATAGCAGAAAAATGACTCAGCCACCCTTTGACACAAACACCCAAACTCCATAATCCCTTTTGGCAGAGGACAAAAAAGATCAAACTGCTGGAGAGGCTGGGGATGTAGCTCAGTTAGCAGAGTATTTGCCCAGCACACACAAAGCTCTTGGCTTTACACCAGCAATGCATACAACTGGGTATGGTGGTTTACTCCTATCATGGCCAGCACTAGGGTAGTAGAAGCAAGAGGATAAGGAAGTCCGAGGTCCTGTTAATACTGGTACTATTTGATGTGAGCATCCATCTGTATAATGTCTTCCAGTTTGCTTTTTTTCTTTTCCTTCCCTTTCAATGCTGGAGATCAGATCCAGGGACTTGTACATGCCAAGTAAATGCTCCACCTCTGAGCTTAGGGCCAACTTCCCAGTGCTGGTATTGGAGATGCAGCACTACACCCGACCTCTCTGATTTAAATGTGCACTCCATTTTTTAACTTATTGAACAACTGCATAAACATGCTTACTTTATGAAAATTCACCCTTACTGTTTGTGTCTATTTTGCCCTCTGTGCTGGGTAGTTTTATATCAACTAGACACAAGCTAGGATCATTTGAGAAGAGGGAACTTCAACTGAGAAAATGCCCCCTCCGGAGGCCCAGCCCAGTGGGGTCTCCCCTAGGTAGGTGGTCCTGAGTGGTATAAGAAAGCAGGCAGAACAAGCCATGAGACTAAGCAGGTAAAGAGCACTCCTCAATGGTTTCTGCTTCAGTTCCTGCCTCCAGATTCCTGCCCTAACTTTGACAATGGACTATGATATAGAAATGTAAGAAAAAGAAACCCTTCCTCCTCACATGGTTTTAATATGGTGTTTATGGTGGGTTTGCTTTTTTTGCTTTGTTTTGTTTTTTTGGTTTTTTGAGACAGGGCTTCTCTGTAGCTTTGGAGCCTGTCCTAGAACTCGCTCTGTAGACCAGGCTGGTCTCAAACTCACAGAGATCTGCCTGCCTCTGCCTCCTGAGTGCTGGGATTAAAGGTGTGCGCCACCACTGCCCGGCCAATCATGGTGCTTTATTACAGCAACAGAAGGCTAGCCTAACTGAGACACTAATATATCACTTTAAAAAACAGCTGGGGTGGGGGCTAGAGGGATGGCTCAGTGGTTAAAAGCTTTTCCAGAGGACCAGCACCCACACAGCCACTCAAAACAGTCCTAACTCCAGTTCCAGAAGACCCAATATTCTCTTCTGGTCTCCAGGGGCACTGCATGCACATAGTGCATAGACATACATACACCCATATACACAAAATAAGAAAATAATTTTTTTTAAAAATGAGGAAGGGCTGGAGAGATGACTCAGCCATTAAGAGCACATGCTACTTTTCCAGAAAACCCAAGTTTAGCTCCTAACACACATGTCAAAACCACCTGTCAAGCCAGGTTAGGGGGGCACATGCCTTTAATCCCAGCACTTGGGAGGCAGAAGCAGGTAGATATCTGAGTTTGAGGCCAGCCCTGTGGTCTACAGAGTGAGTTCCAGGACAGCCAGGGCTACAGAGAGAAACCCTGTCTTAGAAAACCAAAAGAGAGAGAGAAAGAGGGAGGGAGGGAGGGAGGGAAGAAAAAAACCACCTGAAACTGCAGCCTTAGAGGGCCCTCCAGCCTCCATGGGAATCTGTACTCATGTGTATAAACCCACATACATATACATAATGAAAAATAATAAAAATTTACTTAAAAAAAAACTTAAATGACTAAAAATAAAACACAGTCTTGGAAGATTGGGGTTAGGAAAAATATTTATGTTTCAAAGCAAGAAGTCCTGGGCTCTGTGTTAGACAAATTATAATTGAAAAGAGGACATGGACCATGATAGAATGCCATGGCCATGGAGAGAGGAACAGGAAAAGAGAATCCAGCATCCTTGAAGCTTTGTGAAATACACTTACCAACAATCTGTGCAGAAGAGACATTTTTATCACCATTAATGTCATCAACCTGCAAAACACGATTGTTACCAAAGGAAAAGACAATGAACAACATCTTTAGACAAAGTACTAATACTGGTACCAGCTCCTTTATTTTCCAAAAGCTAAGCTGTTCACCAAAAGCAACAGAATTTGCTCCTAAGAAAATGCCTCCTAGTCTCTCTGAACCACAGACACCATACCAACCTCTGACCTGCCAGGCAAACAAAGAAAAAGTCTTACCACACTGTGACACTTTTCAGCTTCCAGGAAAAGCAAACTAGTAAATCTACAAGAACCAAGGCCTCAAGGACTGGTGAACTGTTGACCATGTTTTGATACATGGACTACTAAAGCGTGAGAAAGACTCAGCTCCAGGAGAAAACATATCAACTAGAGATGAAAACCAATGGGAAGAATGATCAGAGAGAGCTTCCTAGGTGAGCAATTTACATAGCAAATCCATAGCAGCTTGTTTTCTAAGTAAACCATATGGAACAGCCCCCAAAGGCATGGATATATGGGTCATGTATGTACGTATATCCAAGACTGGCAGGAAACAAGTAATTGTGAAGCAGAGCTGCTGTTACAATCATAGTTCAAGGCATCTTTACTACATGAGCCATTTACCCATCACCCCAAACCCCCAAGCTCTAGGGACTGCACCTACACGACAGACACACACCTTACCACTCAACTACTTCCCAACAGTTTTTTTAATTTTTATTTTGCAACAAGGTCTTCAATTTGCAATCTATCTACTTCAGTTCCCAAGCTGTTAAGATTACTGGCCTGTGGCAGAGGTTTGCTCTATATAAGTTCTAACTATAAGAATAAACTGTGAAGCCAACGCTACAGGCCAAAAATGAGTGACTGGACATTTTTGGTTAAGACAAATACTGTTACTATTGTTCCCCATGAATGTTGAAAACTTAAAAAAAACTGCTACTTTAATAAATATATTATAATATCAAATTACAGTAACTCAATGTGATTCTCAGACTAGTTAGTGCAACAAATATATCTATATTTAGTATCTTGAGTAGACCAGGCTGGTCTCGAACTCACAGAGATCCGCCTGCCTCTGCCTCCCGAGTGCTGGGATTAAAGGCGTGCGCCACCATCACCCGGCTACAACTTTCTTTTTTACTTTTTTTAGATGGGCTCATGTAGTCCAGGCTGACCTTGACTCTTGATCCTCCAAAGTGTTGAAACTATAAGCATGTGCCACCATGCCCATTTGAGTACTATAACTTCCTAAGAGCAGCTCCTTCCTGATTCCTGGCTTCGGTGCCAACATAGCAAGCCCACCACAAATGCCACCAACAGCGCACCACATCTCCAGGGCAGTATAAAAGCAACAAGGAATCCCAAAGCAAGAGCAACACCCATACTAAGTTGATCAAAAGTTTGCCTTCCCTGTTGTTATTATTTTGCTCTCTTCATGGGATTCACTCTCCTGCCGTTTATCAAAGAGGCTCAGGCACTTACAGACTCATACGATGGGGGAGTTGCTGGTATCTGAGGTGGGTGAATGTTAGGAAAGGCCTGGTAAGTCCCCACTGGCAATCCACTGAAATCCGACTGCAAGAGAAAAGCAGTATCAGAAACCCTGCTCCCAATCTGTAACTTCTGTATGGGATGGGAAGAAGTATGTGTGAATACACACAGTATGTAAGTATGTATGTATGTATGTATGTATATGTATCCTCAGAGGAAAGAAAGGCTCAAAAGGATGACATGTGATCAGAAAGACTACAAGCTTAAAGATCTACTACAACGGTTATTCCTCAAATACCACATCAAGTGCTTCAATGTCTATCTCCAAGGAAAAAAATCGAAACACTTTCTTGTTAGAAATAACCTACTGTAAAAATGACATCCGGTCAACGAAGGTTTTTCAGCCTGATAATAAATGGAAGTTCTTCATTTTCAGAAAGAAAACAAACAAACAAAAACTACTAGCATTACTGCAACAGGTACCCAGATGTTTAGTAACCTTTTCCTACCACTATCTTTAGATTGCTCTACTTCGGTACTTGCAGCAGACACCAAGGACTTTCCTCAATCTGATATTGTTCCTCAATACACTTGCTTGGTTACTCAGCTAATACAAATATTCTTTTTATTCTGTATTCCTCACAACCTACAATTCCTCAATGTGTTTATAGAGACCATATGTCCTCTTCTGCAACATTTTCTAAAGCTCACATCCACACTTTCTTTAAATACACATACTTACTGGTCCCTTTGGCAGTGGATATGAGAAGGGAGCATTTGGAGTGGGCATAGGCATGGGCATGGGCATTGGCACTGTTCCATCAGGTCCACCAACAGGGGCTGTGAACCCGCCCCCTCCTCCTCTTCCAGGACCACCTTTCTTCACATCATCTGTAAATCCAACATCAATAAGGTCTGTCTCCACCCCAGCAGGAGCTTCTGCCTAAGAAACAAACACAAGTACTTAATCCAGGTCCACAGGAATGCTCCCTAGGAGAGTCTAGGGATACACACATAAGCATGAAAGTTGTTTACTCTAGAGTGCTCACAATTTCAGCACCTGCAGGGCATGTGAAGGAGGTGGGGAAAACACTACACTGCAATGCTCCACCATAGCCTCAGACAATTCCCAGGGAACAAGGGAGCCTACAAAGGTCTCTAAGAGAAGGAAAAGTGATGGAGGAAGGCCATTGGTTAATTAAATAAAGAAGCTGCTTGCCCTGATAGGTTAGAACATAGGGGGAGGAGTGAACGGAGCAGAATGCTGAGAGGAAGAGGAAGTGAGCTCAGAGACTCAACAGCTCTCCTCTCAGGGGCAGACGCCTCAGAGAGACACGATGTTCCACTCTAGCGGGCAGAGGCGAGAGCTCTGCTCTCTGAGGCACCCGTGATGAAGCTCCGACTCAGGATGGACGTAGGCTAGAATCTCCCGGTAAGCGCACCTTGGGGTGCGACACACATGATTGGAAATGGGTTAGTCCAGGTGCGAGAGTTAGCCAAGAAAAGGGCTAAAGCTAAAGAGCCAAGCAGTGTTTAAAAGAATGCGGTGTCCGTGTAATTATTTCGGGGCATAAGCTAGCCGGAGGCGGCCAGGGTGCTGGGGAGCAGCCCCACCACTCATATTACTACAGATGGCGCCCAACGTGGGGCTCGAACCCACGACCCTGAGATTAAGAGTCTCATGCTCTACCGACTGAGCTAGCCGGGCAGGCGGCCGGGGTGCTGAGGACTCAGCCCCGCTGCGCCTATTACTACAGAAAAGAGCAGAATGTAAAGATTTTAAAACACCCTGTCCTAGACAGATTCAGAAAGAAAATGCCCCAGGAAGGAATACTTTCTTCCACCGAGGGCCAGTTCTGATGGAACACTCAGGTATGCTTCTACACACTAATGCTCGGGGGGGAGAGGGTTGGAAGCTGCTATCCATCCTGGGGGTGTTTCTGTACAGGAGGTTTGCTTAGCTTAAGAGCTTCTACCACACCACACTAAGTTTAACTGTTGAAGCATTTATATTCCGGACAGAGAATCTGTAAACATGCATCCCCACAATCAGCTTTTGGACCATTACCTGCACACAGCACAATAAACGAACCACATAGTGTAGTTGGTATTTTTTACTCTTTATAGGCCCACTGCCCAGCTCCCCAATAACTACTCAAGAGACTTATTCTTACTTATGAATGTCTGCCCTTAGCTTGGCTTATTTCTAGCCAGCTTTTCTTTTTTTTTTAATATTTATTTATTATGTATACAATATTCTGTCTACATGTATGCCTGAAGGCTGGAAGAGGGCACCAGACTTTTTTCCAGATGGTTGTGAGCCACCATGTGGTTGCTGGGAATTGAACTCAGGACCTTTGGAAGAGCAGGCAATGCTCTTAACCTCTGAGCCATCTCTCTAGCCCCCTAGCCAGCTTTTCTTAAATTATCCCATCTACCTTTTGCCTCTGTGCTTTTACCTTTCTATATACTATATACCTTTCTTTACTTCTTACTCTGTTGCTGGCAGTGTTCTGGGTGGATAGCCCCTGGTGTCCTCCTCTCCTTTTCCTTCTCTTCCTCCTCCCTCTATTCTCATTCTCCTCTTTCTTCTTCTGTCTGGCAGTCCGCCTATCCCTCTCCTGCCTGGCTATTGGCCATTCAGCTCTTTATTAAATCAATCAGGTGTTTCAGACAGGCAAAATAACACAGCTTCACAGAGTTAAACAAATGCAACATAAAAGAATGCAACACATCTTTGCATTATTAAACAAATATTCCATAGCATAAACAAATGTAACACATCTTGAAATAATATTTTACAACAATGTAGCCAAGTTTTAGGTATTACAATTTCTTCAAACTTGCTGAAAGGTAAAAATAATATGCTTTTACGTTTCTGTCAAGATTGTGCATTCTCAAGATGCCTTCATTCATTCATTCAATCTCATGCTTTAAGTGTGAGATTTGCAGGTATACTTATTGTTAAGAAGGCACTAGCAGAACAAAGGTTTACTCACTCAAATCCAGCTAGCATAAATAATACCCTCATCAAGCAGTCCTACACGGGGACTCATTTTCCTTTGTGCTCTGGCATAAACTTACCATGACCACAGAGTCAGGTTCATAGGGTACATTGTAATTCTTGGCAATTTCAATCAGGTATCTTTCCACTAGGATTTTGGGTGGGGCTTCCACACTCAGTTTGTGCATTAGCTGTAATAAAATATTACTGTTAAGAAGCATCTGTACAACAGTCTAATCCAAACTTGTTACTTTTAAAAAACTAATTCCTCGGGGTTGGGAGGAACTAAGCTCGGTGGTAGAGTGTGCTTAAGTCCTGGGTTCGGTCCTCAGTACAGAAAGGAGAAAAGAAAAGACAAAAATAACAAAAAAGACCAAAAAATAAATATATTAGTTCCTCTCATTACTAGTAAAATTGGAGAAGAATAAAGATAAACTATTTTTTTCCAGTCAGAAGGCACATTGAGACCCATGCTTTTCTCACCCTCTCTAGCTGCATATGAGATAGATACAAGAACAACACTAATGCCATTCCCATTTCATTCATCCAACCCTTCTTTCTACTTTCTTCCTGCCTTCATAACATACAGAAGACAGAAAAGACAAAAGCAAGCACCACAATCAGGTGTTGGGCAGCAAAAGAACCCGACTGTACTGCCGGCCACACAGCCATCCTCTGACCTTCATTATACTATAAAATACACCCCTCAACTAACTCAGCCATGCACCTGCACAACTTAAGCCCCTCTGGTAATAAAACTATCTTTCCCACTGGGTCCTGTTTACAAGTATGTTCTTTACCCTATCGTTCACAGTCCCAATCTGGTTGGTCCTGCACAGCTTGCCATATTCCTTGCTATATTTAGCACAGAGCTGATCAGCAACCTACAAAAAAGGAAGAAGAAAGAAAATTTTAACAGAAACCACTCCAGCTTCACACTTCCTATCAACATTAAATGTATCTTTATGACTAGGTTTAAAGAAACAATGCCTATGAAACCTTATTAAACAGACACTATTTATTCACTTACCCAGAAAGCAACAAGCTAACCACAAACACTATCGTTAAGCATGAAATACACAACAATGAGCTGAGCAAGGTGGCACACACCCACAATCCCTTTAACTAGGGAGGTAGAAGCAAGAGGATCAGTTCAAGGCTAGCCTGGGTTACATGAGATCTTTTTTTCAAAACTCCTCTCCCACCCTCCAAAAATAGTAAAATGATGATGAAGAAAAATACACACTATTCCTACTTTTAGGGAGTCTTAAAATCTCTGTGCAAATAATAGTATTAACAGTAAAAACAACGCAATAAAGGTCCTCCTGCTGCTAAGATAAACGCTCCTAAAGGAGCACATGCAAATCAGACCTGAGCAGAAAAGTGAGATGAAGTTGCCTCTGAAGAAAACAATGTTTTGTCAATATCTGAAAGATTATTAGAAATTAACTAAGCAAAGAGCTGGGTATAGTATCAAGTCTCTGTAATCCCTAATGGGAGGCAGAAGGAGGAGGAGCCCCAAAGTTTGAGACCAAGCAGGGCTACATCGTTAAGAAAGAAACATAACAAGTTAACAAGACCAGAAAGAAAATTGTTCTAGGGAAATGTGTAAAGGTCTCCTGGGACTAAACATGGTCAATACACAAACATGAAACACAGTCAGTGAGCCTATAGTATAGAACCTAAGAGTATAATAACAACTGAAGACCAGTCTGGCCTACAGAGTTAGCTCTAGGACAGCCAGGACTACACAGAGATACCCTGTCTTGAAATATTTAAAAAAAAAAAAAAAAATTTTTTTTTAGATTCAACAGTTAGCACATAAATCTACCTTTTAGAAAGTTGTTCAAATTCTCAAAACAGTATTTTATGCCATAAAGGTCTAAAAAGGAACAAAGCCTATTTTAAAACCAGGAGGAACAAGATAAAGATACCCAGTCAAATAAACAGACTTTTCTTTTTTGGTGTTTTTGTTGTTGTTGTTGTTTCGAGATCAGGCTTCCTGTAGCTTGGAAGCCTGTCCTGAAGCTAGCTCTTGTAGACCAGGCTGGCCTCGAACTCACAGAGATCCACCTGCCTCTGCCTCCCAAATGCTGGGATTAAAGGAGTAAACTACCACCGCCTGGCTACAAACAGACTTTTCTAATACCAAAAACTACAAATGCTGGGCATGGTGGCACATACATATTTTTAATCCCAGTACTCAGAGGCAGAGAAGGGTAGTTTTCTGTGAGTTCCAAGCCAACTAGAGTGACATAGTGAGACCTTGTCTAAAACAAAACAAAGCAAAAACAAAAGCCTACAGACATTATAGAAACTGCTTGTACTCACTATTTTCAACTCAGCCACTTCTGACTGAAGTCGAGGAGCAGCCCAGATCAGTGTAGACACAGATTCAGCCAGACCAGAATCTAGTTCCCTAAACAAAAAAATTATATATAACTTAACACCTTTAAAACCAACAAAATCATAGTTTTTATATCATAGACCAGATGACATCCAAAGTTATTTCACAAACTACACTGGCTTCAGGTAATTGGCATTTCAGCCTTTCCATTTCCCTGTTTGCTTCGGAAGAAACAAAAACTAAGTGACATGTTCAAGTCCTCAAAACCTCACACAAGCTGAACCAAGACTCAAACCTGGGACACTGGACTTCCAATTCTGTTTTCTTTTCACTAATGGCAAACAGATCCTTGGGAATGCCAAAGAACTGCTTAGTGTTAGCCTGCTGCAGATGCACACAGACTGAGAAAGTATTATTCCATTCTCAAATTCCACATTTGTTTAGCCTCTCAGGCAAGATATCTTACTTCATAGACTGGATAAGGCCAAACCGAGCCAGCAGCAGGTCACAGTACAGCTCCAGGATCTCCATGGCCTCCACAAGGTAGTCCTCCCGGATAATGTGCTCCACACGGATGCGTGCTCGCTCATCCTTTCCAGCAGCCAGGTAGTCAGCGATCTCCTTCCTTGCTTTCTGAGCCAATTCCGCTGGGACACAAACCCCATTCCAGTCACACAGCAATAATGCACTGGAACCTGGCCAGTTGGCAGACCTCCACCCAACAGAGAAGACTGGGAAGGTTCTACTGTAATCTACAGTATCCTAGCTCATACTCACTTACACATCTACTCTCATCATAGCTGCTCTAGAAGTCACCACCCTACATAGATGATCTAAGACACAGGCTAACATTTCCAACTCAGAAGCCAGAGTCAGGAAGGATACTTAACTACTCCACAATAGCTGCTAAACATCCAAGAGGTATTGGTTCCAGGATACCTATGGATATCACAACCAGAAGGCTGAAGTGCCTGGGACATATAAAATGGGACAGAATATGCAGACCATTTACGCTTAGCCTCCTGTATACTTTAAACCACACCTAGATTACTTTTTTTTTTTTCCGGTTTTTCAAGACAGGGTTTCTCTGTGGCTTTGGAGCCTGTCCTGGAACTAGCTCTTGTAGACCAGGCTGGTCTCGAACTCACAGAGATCCGCCTACCTCTGCCTCCCGAGTGCTGGGATTAAAGGCGTGCGCCACCACCGCCCGGCCACACCTAGATTACTTATACGTGTAATATAAATGCCTGTTACAATGTATTATTTTGGAATAACGACAAGAAGTCTGTACATACTCAATACATAGACACTTTTCTCTGAATATTTCTGATCCACATTTGTCTGAATTCACAGGTGTGGAACCCATGGATGCAGAGATTACAAATACAGAGGGTCGACATTACATCCCCTTCTGTGGTGGTTTGAAAGAAAATGTCCCCCAAAGGGAGTGACACTACTAGTAGTGGCCTTGTTGGAAGGAAGTGTCTCTGTGGAGGCAGGCTTTGAGGTCTCACATATGCTCAAGCCATACTTAGTGAAACAGACCACTTCTGGTTGCCTGCTCAAGATGTAGGACTCTCAGCTACCTCTCCAGCACCATGTCTGTCAGCACATTGTCATGTATGGACTGAACCTCTGAACTGTAAACCACCACAATTAAATGCTGCCTTATAACTCTTACATGACCCACATAAGAGTTGCTGTGGTCATGATGTCTCTTCACAGCAACAGAAACCCAAAGACACCTTCTCTGCAACGAAGTGTTTCAATTTAACTATATACAAGAGGCAGACATGTATCCTAACTGCAAAGCTATACAAGACTCCATAGTACTAGCCTGAAAGATCCTGAGAAGTAAGCTGGTAGCTTGTTTAAAAAAAAAAAAAAAAGACTAAAAGGGGGGGGGGATGCGCAGAAAGAGACATGACAGACACAGTACTCACTTTTTTTTTTCTCCAACAATTTAAGACGATTTATGACTAATCTCAAATTGACTCGTAAGCGCTCAGCTTTGAAGCCGGAGCCCAGCATGTTGTCCTGCTCCTTCTGGAAAAAGTAGCAGCACAAGAGTCCAAATTAGTTCAGAAACTAGTACTACTTAGAAACAGACTGTAACATAAACCAGAGTGGTTTCTTTCCTTTTTTCTTTTTAGTGCTGGGAATTGAACCAGAGCCATATGCATGTCAAGCACATATCTACCACTGAGGTATCCCCTCAGTCGCTAGGGATTTTCTAATACAACGATATGACCTTTTGTTTACATTATCATTTTACCATTGTTCAAAGAACTGACTGAATAGGAATAAGTGGACATAAAATCTGAAAGAATCTGGTGAAAGATAAAATTAGTATGTAGGTATTGGCCACAGGAATAGGGTGATTAAAAAGACAAGAAGGCCAGGCATGGTGACACACACCTTTAGTCCTAACACTCAGGAAGTCGAAGCAGGCAGATCTCTGTGAGTTTGAAGCCAGCCTGGTCTACATAATGAGTTCCAGGATAGCCATGGTCACAGCTACAGAGACAAACTGTCTCAAAAAACAAAACCCCAAACAACAAAATAAAGAGGCAAGAAGTACTCCTGCCACCCCACAAGAAAATTCTCAAAAAATGGTGGTCATTTAAAAAAAAAATTGCCAAATTTAAAGCAAAAGTCAAAATACCCTTATGTTAATTTCTCAAATATTGCTACTAAATTTGACCCTTTGATAAAAACTACTGTCTAGTATTACAAAAATATCAGTAGCATTTACTTAGGCACAGAGTTATAGGGGGGGTGAAGAATACAGGCAGGAACCTACTCTACAAAATTCTATAAGAGAACACTGTTTACCAAGATATGCACTGACAGCCATAAGAATCAACATAACCATCACAGAATGTCAGGACACACAACTGTGCATTGACCACTGTATATTCTATTTCAAGATAGCACAATTTCTATTTCTTAATTTTAGTTCTGGCCTCAAAACTTTAATGTTCACGTAGAAGCTAGATGTGACAAAGTAACCAAAAAAGATACAAATAAAACAGACAAAATGTACAAACACCAGGACTAGTATTTGTGTAAAAAGCGCTTTCAGAAGATAACAGAATATACTTCCTTCTGCAAAACTGCATCAAGAAAACTTCATACAACACTGAATAACTTGTATGTCACAAAATAACTTTCATCCATTATGCCAAATTATGTTCAATACATTCAACAAGTATTTATTGATTATGTGTCAGACTTTGGCTAGATGCTGAAAAATAAAGTGTTAAGTACAGCCTTTGACTCTCACAAGAAAATCATATTCTACTGAAGAAAAAAATTGTTAAAATCCAGCAGGCTATAGCAGTGTTTGAAAAGGATTATGATTCTAGAGTCTCTCAATTGGGAGTGACTGGAGACATCTTACATTGTCGTAACTGGAGGTGAAGTATTGCCCACTAGTGGGTAGAGGCCTAGGATGCTGTTAAACATGTAAGAATGAACAAGACAATGTCATTACAACACCTCCAAAACCTCAACAAAACCAAGACTGAGAAACCTACTGTAAATAAATGTCACAAATTCTTAGGACAATCATAATGAAAGGTTCCTCAGATAGCAAAGCTTAAGCTGCGTCCTAAAGAAGAAAACAGGTCTATGTAAAGGGAGAGTGAAAGCCTGGTGTGGTGGTACAAGCTGACACATCAAGACCCTGTCTCAAACGGAAAACCTCCCAAGTACAAGGAGTTGTATGTGTAAAATCCCAGGTTCCAGAGAACAAGGTTTCTGAGAGTTAGACTCCTGATACTCTAGCAGACTATGTGTTCACAAATCCAAACAGCATCTATATTTTTAGGCATTCATAAGCAGAGATGGATAGAAAGTAGGAAGAAAGAAATGCATTAACAACTACTATCATATATTTTCTAGTCACCTGCACTAAATCAGCCAGCAACTATGGGTAGAACTAAGAATAAAATTTAAATGCAAGTCAGGAGTGGCATCTATAGCCCAAACTGATGAAAGAGGTAGGAATCCTTGTGTCTTAAGTGTTCCAGCCTAGGCAGTCTGACCTACTCTGCAACTACCAAGGCCCAGATCCAGGGTGATATGTTGGCCCACTCAACATCCACCCCATCTGTGATTTGCTGGAGCACAGGAAGGAAGGGACGGGTCCTGCAGACTCAAAGCTACAAGTCTCCACAACACAGGGCAACAGCAAAATAATCAAGGGAAGTTTCAGCAAAGGCCCAGCATCAATAGTTCAATAGTGTAGCAGAAGCCAGAGGACTCAATTAGATCAATGATTCTCTGCAATCAACAGTTGCAAGTAAAGATATGTAGATAAAAGGGATTACAGCATGACTTATTGCATCACAATACAGCTTCCATGATGAGATTGGTTTTTTTTTTCCTTTCCTTTTTCCTCCATAACTCCAGTTCCAGAGAATATGGTTCCCTTTTCTGACTTTCACAGCTGTGCTCATGGTGCATTTACCTACATACAAAAATTACAAGAAAAAATTAAAAGAAACAAACAGAAATATTAGAAGAGTAAGAAACTTGATGTAGGGGGCTGGAGAGATGGCTCAGTGGTTAAGAGCATTGCCTGCTCTTCCAAAGGTCATGAGTTCAATTCCCAGCAACCACATGGTGGCTCACAACCATCTGTAATGAGGTCTGCTGCCCTCTTCTGGTC
>NC_022011.1:18197649-18204590 GCF_000317375.1 Microtus ochrogaster | reverse complement strand
AAATAAATAAATATTTAAAAAAAAGAAAAATTTAATGAGTAAAGTCTCAAATACTGGCAAAATAATAGAAGAGTCTAACATTTTTATATAATGCCACAGAAACTGGGAATATTGTTCAATGCTAAGGCATTTGCAAGATGTCCTAGATTTGAACTTTGCACTGTGCAAAAAAAAGAAAAAGAAGCGACTTGAAAATAATTAGCTAGAAATTCCCCTAAATTAACACACATACACACAGAGACTCAAAAAACTCCAAACACAACAAAACCCAAAGAGGTTTATGCCCCATGTCATCATAAACTGCTGGAATCAGATTCAGATTTGTACCACCAACCTGCCCCAAGACAGGGTCTTTCTGTGTAGTGCTGGCTGTCCTGGAACTCACTCTGTATACCAGGCTGACCTCAAACTCACAAATCTGACTGCCTCTGTCTCCTCAAAAAGGGTGTGTCACCATGGACAAATTTTTTAAAAACTGAATGAAACCAGATAAAAGCAATATACTACCTATTATCTATAGTGCATTTATTCATATGACCAAATACAGTGTGGCATGATCCTACTGCTCCAGCTACTTGAAATGAGAAGGGAAGATCATCAGAGACCAGCACAACACAACCAAGAACCCAAAAATCAGAAAGAAGGGGACAGGCTAAAAATTTCACCTAAACTCATGGAAACCAAAAGAAAAGTCATTTTCAAATACTGGGGGGGGGGGGGAGAGGGGAGAGACACCATCAATCCAGAAACCTTACATCTGGCAAAATATCCCTCAGAATTAAAGGTGAAACAAGACATGATCACATGAGGGAAAATGAAAAAGAAATTGTGTCCTCAGCGGAACTGCTCTAAAAAAACTGCCAGAGAAAGGGTCAATGAGATAGCACAGTGAGAAAGTGCTTGCTGCAAGCCTGGTGGGTTCAAGCCCAAGTGTAGCACAAATAATAAAAACTCAAAGACAGATACTAGGTTCAACTAGAAGATCAGAAGAGCAAAGCAGCCAAGCCACTAGAGAGCTCTTACCTCTATGAAATCCAAGATTGAAAGAAAGTGAGTTCCTGTCTCATCCCACTTTATATTCCTCTCTAGTGCTAGGATTAAAGGCATGCACCACCTCCACTCTATGGCTAACTAGTATGGATGCTGGGGTTAAAGGTGTGCACCACCTCCACCCGGCCTCTCTGGCTGACTAGTGTAGCTGTTTTGTGTTCTGATCTTCAGGCAAGCTTTATTTATTTATTAAAATACAAATGAAATATCACTACACCCCAGAACCCAAAAAAAGGTGGAGAAAGAAAATCAACTGCATCAAGTTATCCTCTGGACACGCACAGCATCACACCTGCTACCCCTCCAACACACACAAAGATACAGAAATGACGAATCTGTATGAATAAACCTAATAGGTTGTTTCTCTCAACTCTGTTAAATTTGACAGTTTAAAACAAAACCAGTTTTTTTGTTTGTTTGTTTTTTTAGTTTTTCGAGACAGGGTTTCTCTGTAGCTTTGGAGCCTGTCCCGGCACTAGCTCTTGTAGACCAGGCTAGCCTAGAACTCACAGAGATCCGCCTGCCTCTGCCTCCAGAGTGCTGGGATTAAAGGCGTGTGCCACCACCGCCCGGCCAAAACCAGTATTTTTATGGGATTTCAATACACATAAATGTAATACTTAAGAAAACCATTACTTAAGGGGAAGAAGGTAAAACGACCTATATAATGGTAAGATTTCTACATTCTACCATAAGTGGAAAAACACTAATTCTAAAAACATAGCCAGGTCTATCATCTTTACAGCAATCACTCTTACTCACATTCACACACACACTTTAAAGATTTTTATTTTTATTCATGTGTATGCATGTATCTGTGTATGCTGTGTATGCCACATGTAGGCAGGTGTCCTCAGAGGCCCGATAGCTCATTGGTTAAAAGCATTCACTGGCTGCTCTTCCAGACAACCCTGGGTTGGATTCCCTGCACCTACATGGTAGCTTACAACTGTCCAGTAATTCCATTCCCAGGGGATCTGGTGCCTTCTTTTTGGCCTATGAGAGCACCAAGCATTGACAAGAAACACAGACTTACATGCAGGCAAAACATGCATATACATAAAAAAACTGTACATACCTGAATTTTCGGCATTTGAAAGACAAGACACAGATTCTAGGCAAGCTCTCTCCAAATGAGCTACACTACTTACAATAGAAAATATAGTAATAAGCCCCTAGCATCTAAATTGCATTTTGGGGGAGGTGAGGTTAAACCTCACTCTGCATCACAAGTTGCCCTGAAACTCTCTACAATCCTTCTGTCTCACCTTTCCAAGTGTTAGGATTACTTGGTGCATGATGCTCACCCACAACTCTTTTTATTGATATGTATGCTAGCATGTGTTTGGAGACCAGAGATCAACTTCGAGTGTCTCCTTCAACCTTATTTTCAGGACAGGGACTCTCACTGGTTGGATAAACTGGCTGGCCAAACATCCTCTAGTTCTTACCTCTCCAGCACTGAGATTAGACACATGCTAACACTACCACCTATAAACACTTTACCAACTGGGCCTTCTCAGGCCTTCAATTATTTCACATATACAACCAAAGAGCAGAGCAGAGCATAGCATCTTGCCCAAAACCTAGTACTTGTTATGCTGATTATGAGGAAACTTAACTAAATATAATTTTCCTAGTTTAACCACTCACACTTTTTTTTTTTTGCCATGTTGGGATGAAAATACTCAGGAACATATATGCTAGGTAAGTGTTCTGCCACTGAGTTACATCCCAGCAGAAAAAGAGACATTTCAATGAAAGCTGACATCAGCTTTCAAGGAGTTCACATCTGAGACTAAACAATGGACAACCAAAACACAGGCCTAATGAATAAATCATGAAAACCAGCTCTCAGTTTTCTACCCTGCTCATACAGGAAGAGCCTACTGTGACTGTGCTGCTATTTTTATTTTTATTAATAAGAGTCATAGATGGATCATCAGCCTCACTTAGTATTCTAAGCATCTGTCAATTTCTCATTTTACTCAAATCCTTAACAAAATCAAAACTTAGTTTCTCACCACTCAGATCCTTAGAGGCTTCTTCATTCTTAGTAGGAATAAAGAGAGGAATTTAAGGTAATTTAGGGAAGGAAAATGGAAACTGCTGCATTAAGAACTGCTCCCCAAAACACTGAAACAGCAGTCATCTTGAAACCTCCATTACAACACACACAGACACATCATCAACAAGCTTTAGAGCCCATAGCTGCAAAGAACCAAGAGAGAAATGTGATGCAATACAGTGGCAGGACACATGCTGGGACGCTAGTAAGACGTGTTTTCCAAGACACATAAATCAACTTCTTCAATGGATTGTTAGTACAGTCTGCCAGCAAGTTTACTGTACTTCCATACGATATAGTTTAATCAAATATTTGCTGACAAAACCAATCAAGACTGATATTTTCAGAGCCGAGTGGTGGTGGCAGTGCACGTCTTTAACCCCAGCACTTGGGACGCAGAGGCAGGCTGAGTTCCAGGATAGCCAGGACAACACAGAGAAACCTTTCTCAAAAACAAAAAACAAAAAAGACTGAAATTTAAGTAAAGGAATCACACAACCAACAACAATGTGTGAAATTCACAACAAAGACTAGGCTTCGGAGTCCAGGAGCCATCAGTTTTAAGAAGTTACCAATGCTGGAATGAACCGGCATTATAAGACTTCTTTAAAGTTTTATTAACATATAAACACATTGCAGAAAACTCTCAGGCTTTTACTGGATTCTTTTGCTTTTTCTAAAACTAGAGTTCAAGCCGGGCGGTGGTGGCACACGCCTTTAATCCCAGCACTCGGGAGGCAGAGGTAGGCGGATCTCTGAGTTCGAGGCCAGCCTGGTCTACAAGAGCTAGCTCCAGGACAGCTGTACCATAGCAGGAATGCTGGAATGTGTTACTTTTCCTGGGTTTGAACTGACTTATACAGAATACACTTTGTTTCGCAGTTTTACTTTAAACCACAACACGCCACATAAAACTGGGACTTGATCCTTATTAGAGCTTAAGTTAAGTGGACCAGAGTCTACCTGAGGATTCCAGAGGGGTGCAGGTCATGTAGAAACCAGAGGCACAGGAAGAAAAGAGAGGGCTACAAAGTCGCCGGAGGGAGGAGGAGGGAGAGTGTATTTTTATCAAGTGAGAATGTTAAAAGGCTGCATGACTTAAAAACAAGAGCGCTGGGGCTGGAGAGATGGCTCAGTGGTTAAGAGCATTGTCTGTTCTTCCAGAGGTCCTGAGTTCAATTCCCAGAAACCACATGGTGGCTCACAACCATCTGTAAAGAGGTCTGGTGCCCTCTTCTGACCTGCAGACATGCACACAGACAAAATATTGTATGCATAATAAATAAATATTTTAAAAAAACAAACAAACAAAAAAAAAGCGCTGTAAGGTCCCCCAAGAAGGTCTGTGGATCAAAAAGCTTGAGGGGTTAGGGTCACCTCATAGCCAGGCGGTGGTGGCGCAATCTTTTAATGCCAGCACTCGGGAGACAGAGGCAGGTGGATCTCTGTGAGTTTGAGGCCACCTTGGTTCACAGAACTAGTTCCAGGACAGCCAGAGCTGTCACACAGAGAAACTCTGTCTCGGAAAATACATACATACATAAAGTTATCACCTCAGGTTTTAAAGTGGAAAAAATATATGCATAAGGAAAAATATGACTGAAACAAGATGGCATGTTGATTGTTGTTCAGATTTGAAGGAGTTACACTGTTTTGTTCTCATAACGAAAAACAAAGCTCAATTAAACACGAACGCCTAAGAGCAATAACAAATAAATTACAACCTCCTTTGAGCATCAGACTAAGCGGACAGAAAGCACCGAGAGCCTCCCTCTGCTGTCCTAGTCCTAGCGAGGTCCGCACCCTAGTTCAAGTCCTGACCCCAGCACCCGGAAGAGCAGCGCGGGGAACGGCGACTATCGGGATCTGACTCCCTCGGCTGCGACCGCGGCGGGACACAAGGCCTGCCTGAGTGTCTCGACCCGAGGACACGGCAGAGGGGTGTCTGCTCAGAGCCCAGGCCATGCCCGGGGAGAGAGGCGCCGGGGACAGCTACGCCAGCACCGGTCTCAGCGGCCCCACCTCCTCCCCGCGGCCCGAGCCCGACGTCGAGCTTGATCCCGACTGTCAGGGCTTCCTTCCCCGCCGACACGGCGATGGCTGAGGTCCGGGGAAGGGCGGGGCGTAGGACGAAGAGACAGACAAAGCTGCCATGGCTACGGAAGGCACGCTCACCTGGAGGAATCCAGACGTGAAAAACAGAAGAGACAGACTTCCAATTAGCCGCTCCGCGTCGAAAATGGCGACTCCCCCGACCGCATCACAGCGAACCCCGGGCGGAGGAATCCGCCGGGCGTCTTAGCCACGCCCTCCATCGCAGGGATTGGCTGCGCGCACAGCGCTGGGCGGTGTCGCTCCTAGAGTCCCTCGTTTCCCACCCTCTCGGAGCCGGACGGGCTGGGGACTATTTCCCACCGCGGAGGCGCGGGACTTGGCTCGGGGCAGGTCACGCGGGGACTTGAGTCACCGGACTAGGGGAGTGCTTTGCAATTTGCCCGGGCGCGGTGAGGCGAGCGGAATCTGTTCCTGGAGTCCGTGCCCAGTACCCTTGTCCCAGATCGTCCAGCCCCTGGAAGAACCGGCTTCAGGCTACCTCACAAACGTCCCCGGTTCTGTGCCAGCCTCGCTCGACCAGCGGTCGGACCTGGAGCATCGACCTTTGAGGAGTGGCTAGGCGGGATTCAGCGCTGCTGAGCCGACTTTTCTCCCACGGCCTCTCGGCTCCTGTCTACCGACGCTGGTCCTCCCTTCCGCTCCCATACCGGGTCTGAGTACTGCCTTACCACGCTCTTATGCGACCTGCACCTTCACTAATGCTCCACCTCCGCCGCCACTTGCTCCTATTTCTATCTATATTCAGAGGAAACTTTTCTGGGCTTAGAGTGAAAGGGCCTTCCAGTACTCTCGCTCTCGGCTCTGCTATAGAGGCCACAGCTACAAAGACCAGAACTGGGACTTGTCTTGAGTCAGTCGTAAAACGGAACTGCGGGTTACCTTAGTACGAGGATTGAATGGATTTGTAACCATGCGCTTTACTTCAAAGCTCCAGAACCCCAGAATACACAATATTTGGTTCCCTTAAAATGTTCGGATCTTCCCCACTGTAAATATTTGCATATACAAGTTGTACTGCAACAAGATCATGGTATTTGTTGCTTTTTAAAAAATCCTCAGCCGGGCGGTGTTGGCGCACGCCTTTAATCCCAGCACTCGGGAGGCAGAGGCAGGCGGATCTCTGTGAGTTCGAGACCAGCCTGGTCTACAAGAGCTAGTTCCAGGACAGGCTCCAAAACCACAGAGAAACCCTGTCTCGAAAAACCAAAAAATAAAAAAATTAAAAAAAATAAAAAATCCTCTGACAGACTAAACTACCCCCTTCCCAAGTCTCAACAACAAATACAATGCTATGAAAGTTGCTCCTGAAACACATATTAGTTTATTAGGCTTATTCACACAAACATAGGTGACAGGTCACCCTACACTCCTGTAGGATCACTTTCCCCCAAATAAGACTGCACTGGAAAGTTTTTACCCGGTAGGAATGAAGGCTTCCCTCGCGGATGGAGCCCACTCACCTAGTGGTCCCCAGCCTATACTCTAGCCCCTCCCCAGACCACAGACAATTAGGGCAGATTAGGTGATACAGAGTACCCGGATACCCAAGTGAGGGCTCCAAGGTCCTCCTGGCATCTTTCTATGCTGGGATGATCTTTGCCTGTGGGCACAGCTAAATCCCTAAAGGTGGCTGTTGTTTGGCTCCACGGATAGTACAGTAACTACGACCACAACATTTAAAAAAAATATATTTTATTTTTTATTTTTT
>NC_022011.1:18196048-18196935 GCF_000317375.1 Microtus ochrogaster | reverse complement strand
AGTTCGAGACCAGCCTGGTCTACAAGAGCTAGTTCCAGGACAGGCTCCAAAACCACAGAGAAACCCTGTCTCGAAAAACAAAAACAAAAAAAACCCAGAAACACAGTCATTAAATTTTAAAAATAACTTTTAAAAGATGTTCAGAGCCATTAACCGAAAAGTTGGAATAAATTTGCAGAGTGTGGTTGTACACACCTTTAATCCCAGCAGTGGAGAGGCAGAGGCAGGACGATCTCTGTAAATTCATGGCCAGCCTGGCCTACATAGAGAGATCTAGGACAGCAAGGACTTATTTGAAAACTTTTTGAATAATAAAATTTATAAAATTTAAAAAGAAAAAAGAAATGATGGCTGCAGTCCTGTAAACCCAGCATTTGAAGGTAGAGGCAGGAAGGTCGGTAGTTCAAGGTCATCCCTAATTACCTTGACAGTTCAAGGCAAACCTGACCCAGTTTTGTTTTGTTTTAAATGTTCTGAATTAATTCTTATCCTTCTAAAGGGATATATAATATCATACATGGACTGTAATTTTTCTTTGAGACTGGGTTTTGCTATGTAGCCCATTCTGTCTTCCAATTCTCTATCTTTCTTTTGTTTTGATTTGTTTTCTCAAGTGCTGAAATTGCACACCTGGTCTGGAATCATAAATATTTAAGCAGAGCTCTACTGATGGGCATTTAGGTTATTTCCAGTATTTTGCTTATGAACAATGCAGAGACTAGATGTTTACCAGCTTAAACTGTACTTCCTGGGTAAATTCCCAGAAACAAAAGAACTAGGCCAAAGAGTAGGTATGTTTTTATTCTAATAAGTATTGCCTAACACCTTTCATAGAAGTATCAGTTTACATCACTAACACAAAACATGGAAATTTTTTTTTTTTTTTT
>NC_022011.1:18190425-18195948 GCF_000317375.1 Microtus ochrogaster | reverse complement strand
TTGAGACAGGGTTTCTCTGTAGCTTTGGTGCCTGTCCTGGAACTAGCTCTTGTAGACTAGGCTGGCCTCGAACTCACAGAGATCCACCTGCCTCTGCCTTCCGAGTGCTGGGATTAAAGGCGTGCGCCACCACCGCCTGGCAGCATGGAAATTTTTATCTCCCCATGCCCACAGCAGTATGGTAAATAACTGAATAACTTTTAGGATCACTGGCATCATAGTAACCTTGTTCAAACCCTAGAAGTAAATAGATTTTTTTCTAATATTTATTTATTTGTTATGTATACAATATTCTATCTGTGTGTATGCCTGCAGGCCAGAAGAGGGAACCAGACCTTAATACAGATGATTGTGAGCCACCATGTGGTTGCTGGGAATTGAACTCAGGACCTTTGGAAGAGCAGGCAATGCTCTTAACCACTGAGCCATCTCTCCAGCCTGTTAATAGATCTTTTTTACTCAAATCTTCAATCCTAGCATTCAAGAAGCTGAGGCAAAAGGATAGCCATGAGTTCCCTTGTTAGCCTGTGCTATGGTGTAATGTACTCAGACTCGAAAATAATTGCAGGCTGGAGGCTTGAGGACCAGCAGTTCAAGGTCATCCTCCCTGCACAGCAAGTTTGAGGTCAGCCAGATACTAGAAATGTCGTTAAGCACCAGCCTAGTGTCAGGATTAATTTTGAAAAATTACTGCCTATATTAGAGTTGTTTAGATTTAATAATCATTGCCTTTAGCTTGGGTTTTAACAAAACCCACCAGTCTAATGTTAGAGACATTATATTGCTCAGTTATGAATGGTATTATAAGCACCCAAGTTATTCAGACCATGTCTGGGGATGGAGCTGGGGTGCAGTAGCTTTGTCCCTGGCTCAACAGACCAGCTTCACCCAGGAGCTAATGATAATCAGAGGTAAAGTGACATACTCTTTTACTTGAAAATCTGGTTTTAGCCAGGCAGTCGTCGCGCATGCCTTTAATCCTAGCACTCGGGAGGCAGAGGCAGGTGGATTTTGAGTTCAAAGCTAGCCTCGTCTACAGAGTTCTAGGGCAGTCAGAGCTACACAGAGAAGCCCTGTCTTGAAAACTCAAAAGAAAAAAGAAAGAGAGAGAGAGAGACAGAGAGACAGAGAGAGAGAGATAACCTGAGTTTTTTATAGGACAGAAATTGACAAATAAGATTTCATTGGTTAGCCATGTCGTGTGTGTGTGTGTGTGTGTGTGTGTGTGTGTGTGTGTGTGTGTGTATGTGTGTATCACTTTAGTGGTTTTAGCTAAAATCTAACACAGTGTGAACTCAATAAAATTAGTTTTCTCACTGACAGGCCAGCTGTTAAATAGATCAATGGAACTGTCAGACCTGTTTTTGGAACCCTTCCAGCTATGAATAGCGGTTTACACTGTTAAGAGGCTGGGAAAGGGTGGTACCTGAGACCATGAGGCAGTGACCTTTTAAAGATGTATTGATTTATTGTGTATACAGTGTTCTGTCTGCATGTGTGCCTGCACACCTCAAGAGGGTATCAGATCTCATACAGATGGTTGTGAGCCACCGTGTTGTTTCTGGGAATTGAACTCAGGACCTCTGAAGAGCAGCCAGTGCTTTTAACCTCTGAGCCATCTCTCCAGCCCCCACATTAGATATTTTAATGTGAGATTTTTATTGTGACTGACTATATGAGGCTGCCATAGACATACTCATTAATAGAAAAGAACTGAAAGTCCAAAAATAAACCCATGTGCTTTATGGCCAATTGTTGTTAAACAAGGATATCAAGAGAACTCAATGGAGAAAGAAGTCTTCTCAAAAGTTATCCCAGCTGAGCATGGTAGCACGTGCCTTAGGTACCAGAATTTGGGAGGTAGTAGTTTGGTCTACATATAAAGTTCCAGGTCAGTCAAGGTTACACAGACCCCGTTTCAATCAATCAATCAATCAATCAATCAATCAATCAATCAATGTCCTAGCAAAATTGATTTGGATTTTTAAACACAGAGACTGACTTTGTAGCCCAGGCTAACCTTAAAGAGATCCTTCTGCCTCAGCTTCTGAGTGCTGAAGTTACAGGCCCGCAGCAGCATACCTAACTTGTGCTGTAAAACAAATTAGATAATCACATGCAAAATAATGAAACTGGAGCTTCCTGTTTCATGCTATACAAACACTAATTCAGAATGGACCAAATAGCTATATAAGAGCTAAAGTTATAAAATTTATCCAAAGGAATTACAGGTGTGAATTTCCATCACATGGTGACAGCTTCTCAGACGGGACAACCAAATCACAGCAACCAAAGCAAAGAAATGGGCTTAGTGTAAATAAGAGAAGCTTTCCACTTTGAACAACACTACTTATAAAGTAGAAAAACAGCACACACAACAGGAGGGAAAATGTTTGGAAACCACTTGTTTGATAAGGGTCTAGTGTCCAGATTACATTTTACAAAACTATTATAGCCGGGCGGTGGTGGCGCACGCCTTTAATCCCAGCACAAGGGAGGCAGAGGCAGGTGGATTTCTGTGAGTTCAAGACCAGCCTGGTCTGCAGAGCTAGTACCAGGACAGGCTCCAAAACCACAGAGAAACCCTGTCTCGAAAAACCAAAAAAAAAAAAAAAACAAACAAACAAACAAAAAAAAACTATTATAACCCAACTTTAAAAGAAGAGGTGGGGAGTGGGAGAGGTGACTCTGCATTAATAGCACTGGCTGTAGCACAGCTAGTAAAAACCCAGAGACAGATATTGGGGTTCGAGCTGTAGGTCAGAGAAGTTAAGCAGCCAACCACTAGAGAGCTCTTACCTCTATGAAATCTTCAGACTGAAACGAGAGATCCTGTCTTCAGATTGCATCTGTCTCCCCTAAACCTCAGACTCCAGACTCCATTGAGTTCCTGTCTCTTCCCCTTTATACTCCTCTCTCCACCCAGCCATATCCCTCCTGTTTCCACCTCCCTAGTGCTGGGATTAAAGGTGTGGGATCCCAAGGGCTAGAATTAAAGGTGTGTACCACCACGGCCTAGCCTGTATGGCTGACTAGTGCGGCTGCTTTGCACTCTGATCTTCAAGCAAGCTTTATTTATTAAAACACAAATAATATACCGCTATAACTGGCTGCTCTTCTAGAGGCTCTGCACCCACATGGTGGGCACACAACCATCTGTTACTCCAGTTCCAGGAGATCCGATGCCCTGGACAGCAGGCATGCACATGGTGCACATATATACACACAAGCAAACACCCATGCACATAGAAATAAAAGACAAGTGAGACACAGCAGCACACTTGTAATCCCAGCCCTAGGAATCTGAGGCAGAATGTATTAATGCTGTGGTTAGCTTTAGCTGTTAAGTTGATATAACCTAGAATTATCTGCAAAGAGAATCTCAATTAACAAATTGTTTAGAAGACATTGAGCTGTGGGCATGTCTGTGGGGATTGTCTTGATTGTTAATAGGTGGAGGCACCATTCCCTAGGCAGGAGCTCCTGAACTGCATCGGAAAGCTAGCTGAGCATAAACCTGCCTACCAACCAGCAAGCAGCATCTCCTGCTGAACTTCTTGGGCCATGAGATGAATTCCTTGGTCTGGTTGATAGTATGGGAACAGTAAGGAAGCCAGCCTTCAAGTTCCTGCCTTGCCTTCCCTGAATGGTGGGCTGTGGTCTGGAAGTGTTTTTACCCACTGAGCCATTTTGCCAGCTCTCATGAATTATAATTTACTTTTTTAAATGTCTGAGCAAATCAGGCATAGTGGCACACGCCTTTAATCCCAGCACTCCGGAGGCAGAGGCAGGGAAGAGGGAATATCTCTCTGTGAGTTCAAGACCAGTCTGCTTTACACAGTGAATTCCATCAGCACAGTCAGAGCTACAAGCTACTTAGTCAGATCCTGTCTCAAAAACAAACAAACGAACAAACAAACAAACAAACTGTCTGGGGAGATGGTCCAGTAGATGAGGAGCTTGTCGGACAGCGTGAGGACTGAAGTTTGAATCTCTAGCCCCCATGTAAGTGCTGGGAGCATGTGGTAGCCCACCTGTAATCCCACTGCTCAGGATCAGGGATCCCCAGAGCAAGCTGCCAAGCTCTGGGTTCAAGTGGGAGACCCTGACTGTATAAGGTGAAGAGAAGCATGTAACATCAAACTCTGGCCTCTATATTTAAATGCACACACATAAACAGGTGTACCTGCACACAAACACCTCTACACAAATACACACACACACACACACAAACACACACACACCAGTATACACACATCCATGCAAAAAAATTTAATTGGGGTTCTGAAATGTTTCCTATCATTGCTACTGTCATGTAAAGCTTTAATGAGGTAATTGTAGAAGTTCAATAAATATAAAATGGATTTCAGTACTGGTGAGGTAGCCCAGTGGTTGAGGATGTGCTTAGCCTGGGCAAGCCATAGGTTTGGTACCCAATACAAAAATCAAACAACAGCAAAAGGGAAAAAAATGTATTAGGGAGATTTTTCAACTCTTACTATAATTGAGATGGGTTTCTCTGTGTTGTCTTGGAGCCTGTCCTGGAACTAGCTCTTGTAGACCAGGCTGGCCTCAAACTCACAGAGATTTACTTGCCTCTGCCTCCTGAGTGCTGGGATTAAAGGCGTGCACCACCACTGCTTGGCTTTTTTTTTTTAAAGATTTATTTATTTATTATGTATACAACATTCTGCCTCGATGTATTCCCGCACGCCAGAAGAGGGCGCCAGATCTCAGTATAGATGGTTGTGAGCCACCATGTGGTTGCTGGGAATTGAACTCAGGACCTCTGGAAGAGCAGCCAGTGCTCTTAACCTTTGAGCCATCTCTCCAGCCCCACTGCTTGGCTTTTTAGGTTTTTTTCAAGACAGGGTTTCTCTGTGTAACTTTGGAGCCTGTACACAATAATTTTTAAACAAACTCAAGACATTTCATTGAAGGTTTTACCAGTCAGCAATTTTCTCTATGAAATTGTCAGTCAGGTCAATTCCTATCTTGGGAGGGAATTCAAGAAAGGATTTCTTGGTATAAACATCCCCATCTGTCCGGGAACTAGGTTTGTAGACCAGGCTGGCCTCGAACTCACAGAGATCTGCCTGCCTATACCTCCCTAGTGCTGGGATTAAAGGCATGCGAACCACCCTCCGGTGGCCGGGTCAATTTCAGTGATATAAGAAGGCCGTGCTGCATCTCGAAGTATAGGCCATCAGAATTACTGAGTTTTAAAGTGAATGTCATTTCAGCTTGTATTCTTACTAAAGCTTACTGCTTTGGTGAGACTATTTCATTTCCTGGGTATGTGTACATACCAAATTCTTGGATTTGAAATGTTTTCTTGACTGATAATGAACAGTAATTCCTATTTAGACATCCTATTCACAATAAATAAATAATGAATGAATGAATGTAGCTGTTTATCTACAACATTGTCGCCGGGTGGTGGTGGCGCACGCCTTTAATCCCAGCACTTGGGAGGCAGAGGCAGGTGGATCTCTGTGAGTTCGAGACCAGCCTGGTCTACAA
>NC_022011.1:18177334-18190325 GCF_000317375.1 Microtus ochrogaster | reverse complement strand
TTTCAGGACAGACTCCAAAAAAAAAAAAAAAACTTCCCCAGGAAAAAAAAAAAAAAAAAAAAAAAAAAAAAAAAAACTACAACATTGTCCAGGACAAAGATTCTTCAATTCAACTATTCTAGCACATTCTACACAAGATGTGGGCATTATTTGTGTTTTAATAAATAAAGCTTGCCTGAAGATCAAAGGGCAAAGCAGCCACACTAGTCAGCCATACAGGCCAGGCAGTGGTGGCACAACACGCCTTTAATCCCAGCAGCCACACTAGTTTGCCATAGAGGCCAGGCAGGCCTTTAATCCCAGCACTAGAAAGGAATATAAAATGCGAAAGACGGGTCTCAGGCTCAGTCCAGTTTGAGGATTCATGGCCAATTTAGAGGTAAGACCCAGGGCTGGCTGCTTTGCTTCTCTGATCTTTCAACGTGAACTCGGTTTTGATTAAGACCAACTAGAATTCGTGAACAGGCAAAGCCATCTCGTTGGAGATTACAGGGAAGAAGAATTTGCAAGAATGCTTTATGCAAATACTTCGACTTGTCATTTTATCAGCAAGATTCAGAACCTTCACTAGTTCTGCCCTTGTGAAGCCAGAAATCAGAAGAAAACTTGCATAGGGCTTTCAGAGATCGTTTTATGTAACCAGCACCACTTGGGAAGAGAGGCCCAGAATTCCATTATCTATTACGGTAGGAAGCAGAGGCTCACAACAGAGACTTGCTCAGTTAACAGACTAATCAGTGACAGAGCTGGTACTGAAAGTTGGGCCTTCTAAACTCAGGGCTTCTCTTTCTGTGGCACTCTCTACTTCTCCAAGTAGGAGAGACTTCAGTGGTAGGCTCTGGTTTTACACCCGAGAATGAGAGGGATGGAGGGAGGAGGGCAACGGAGGAGTGAGGCAGGCAATCCCAGGAGTCGCGTCAGAAAGAAGAGAGTCCAAGCACACTTTCCGAATACCGTTTCGATGTCAAGGATCACAAGTACCCAGGACCTGTGCATAGAACCATCATGTTGGAAAAGTAAACACCCCAAATAAATCTACTTTTCGAGCTGAGCTTAAGGTTCTGACAACTGAAGGTAGTCCCTCCCACAGAATCTGTGGCCCCCTCTTTCGTTACTTTAAATACCTTGGGGGCTGAAGAAGTCCCAGGGCAAGTGGGAGTGAAGAGGGCTTGTGACTAAGGGGCGGTGTGGCTCAGGTTCGGCTACGGAGAGGGGGAAGCCTGCGGTGGAGCTGTGGTCGGGGGATGTGGGTTTTGTGGCTGAACTCAATGTTGGTGCAGGAAACCAGGGGAGTCGACAGCCGAGTGGAGTTTACCCGCCCAAGGGGGCGCGGAGGGGTTGAGAGCATTACCGAAAGCTCCCAGAGGTGCTCAGCCAGGGTCTCCAGCACCAGGGCGAGGGCGGGGCCCCTCCGGAACGCCAGCGATTGGATACTCCCTAAGTCCCGCCTTCCCGGACCCTTTCCCTGAAGCTCCGCCCATAACGCCAGGCGCGCGCCTCGGGAGCCGGGAGGGGTCGGGGCGGCGGCGGGAGGAGAGAGGTGAGGTTCCGGCACGCGCCCCACTCGCTGCGAGAGCGCGAGCAGCGCGCTCCCGCTGCCCGCGTCGCCATCTTTTTCCCCCTCTGTCCGTCTGTCTGCCGTTGGCTTTGTCCGTCCACCGCGACGCCCCTCGCCTCCCCGCTGCGGGCTCAGCCCGCCGCCACCCTCTGCCCGCCGTGGTCCGGTCCCGGAGAGCCCCGGCCCAGCCAGCCCGAGCTGCGGCTAGGGCCCATTGTCCCGCGGTCTGTCTGTCCGGAGGCGGGGCCCAGGGACGCGGAGCGCCGAGGCAGAGGGTAAAGCGCCCCAGCGCAGGGAGCCAGCAGCCAAGTGTAGCTCCTGCCGCCCCGCGCCGCCGTCCGCCTTTTGTCTGCCCGAGCCTGGGGAGGGGTGGGCTCGGTGTTGGTGGCGGCTGGGTGCGGGCCTCACGGGCCGGCGTCTGACAGGCTGGGGTGGAGCTGGGGGAGGGGAGGATGGGCGTGGGAGAGCGGACGGGGCGGGGGGCACGGGCCGGCCTGGTGCGGACGGGCGGGGAGCTACTAAATTTAGATTTCGGACAAGGCTAAGTGGTCTGAGGGTTGGTCTGAACCGCCTCGGAAGACCTCTGGCTGCAATTTAATACCTGGGATTTACCTGTGCTCCGATTCGAGAAAGCAGAGGTACCATCGCAGCTGATGGCACACACGAGCTCCAGCCTCGACCCCAGAGGATCCGGGGACAGTGAAACAGCTATATGACCACCCTTCTTCTCTCCTTTTTGGCAGATTCACATCACTAGGATTCAGGCGAGTTTACTTTGCTCCGTGGGACCGCACCAGAGCTGGAGGTGGGAATGCACCCTCTTAAGGCTGGCCTTACACACTTACACACACACACACACAAAGACTGGCCATACACACACACACACACACACACACCCCTAACACCTGTGATAGAGCAGAGACAGGGATGAAAGTGGGTGATGTACCCTCCCAAGATCTTGACTGGCTCTATAGATGACAAAACTCCCGTTAAAAGTAGCAGCCCTTGTAGGTCTGATCCTTAGTTTACCGTTCTTCCCGGTCCAGTTTCCTTTCAGCTGAATAGGTTCAGGCAGCTAGCTCTCCAGTTACCTTCCAAGCTTAAATTTCACATTTGGGCAGCGCCAAAGTTAAAAGGGACCAAGTGACCTTTAGACAATGTACCTATGGGTTTTTTGTCTTGTTGTGTTTTAATAGGGTTGCCACCTATAAAACTAACCTCAGCTATTGTGATGTTCCAGGGCCATTTGTCAGTTTCTTACTTATTTTTAAGGGTTCCCCCCGGACTTTTTTTTTTTTTTTTCTGGTGGCTGTTTTAATTATTGTGGCTTGGCTTTGTTTTGTGGGAAGGGAGGGTGTGTGTTTATTTTTTCTTTGATTCTTCAGGTGTGAAGTCCCATGAGGTGCCATCTGGTCAGTTCCCCAGTGGGCCACTAGGAGGACCTAAAGATGTAGTGGATGCGATGCAGCTGCCTTCCTGGCTGCAGATTTCATCTTTTTGCCGTGGAGCTTTAGTATTGAGCTGTTGTCTCGCTAAGATGATCTAAGTAGTTACTTGGCTCAAGCTGCTTGGCATTCTTTCAAATAGATTTCATTATCTCTCTCTCAGAGCTTCAGTTCCTGATCTTTATGGGGGTAAATGTAGATGAGATTTCATTTGTTTTTCATTATACAATAGAGAAGTGTAGGAAGATAGACAGTCTGCATTTCATTCAGCTCTCCACTTTGGGATTCCATGGACATGGAGAAAAAGATCTGAAGTGTGATAATTCATTCACAGCTTGTGTTAAAATGTCTAGAATAAACCAGGTGTAGTGATGCGCACCTCTAATCCACTAGTCAGAAGGCTGAGGCCACAGGGTCCCTTGAGTCCAGGGGTTTGAAGTCAAGGCCGAGTCTCCAAAAAGAGTAGGGGCAGGGGAGAGAAGAAGACAGAGAAGAGTGACCACTCCCTACAACTGGTGTATAGCTTAGTTGGTAGAGTGCTTGCCCAGTATGCAAAAGTCATATTCAGCTTCAGTCCCCAGCACCACTTCAAACTGGGAAAGAAGGCTGCCTGTCTTCTTGAGATAGGAATTTCGGAAGTTCAAGGTCATTCTTGGCTACTCACCCAACCCAGTTTAAGACCAGTTAAGGATACATGAGACTTATATCTCCAAGGGAAAAAAAGAAAAAAAAACCCACAGATAATATATATCTTTTGTATTAGATATCTGTATGCTGCTGTCTAAAATTGGTTTTTCTATTGTACATATTAGGAGTTATTTTCCTTTTTTTAATTGAAGGTCTGAAAAGAACTGTGTTTGGTATGCAGATATGATAGAAGACTGCCTGAAAGCTGCTTCCTTTGCCACTTCCTGTGGAGGCCTGTCTTTGCCATTTGCGGTTTCTTTCTTCTTTTGGTAAGGGGAGGCAGGATCTGATTACAGGTTTGAGGGCCTTTCTAGTTACATAGAGGAGTTAGTTGGCATTAGCAGGTGAGTCTTCATTAACTAGAGTGCAAAGTACAACTAGTAGTTTCTCTTAAAGTAATAAACTATATAATTTCTATATGTGAGTACAGTTTAAGAAGACAGGGACTGAAGGAGTTGGTGAAAGACCAAGTGCACCCCCCTAACTTTGGTAGAAAAGACTCTTTTCAGTTTACATTTGTTCACTCTGGTGTCCGTTTGTCTGTCTTGTTTTATGGTGCTGGGAATGGAACCCAGGGCCTGACACATGCTAGACAAGTGCTCTACCGCTGTATGACATCCACAACCCTCTCTCTGTCTTTTAAAGATAAGGCTACAGCTTCTGCACTAATCCACATCAGAGCCTCTTACCGTGCTTACAGCTGAACCAGTCTTATGGGGAACTTGAGACTTAAGAATTTGCCTGCTCCTTTGTCAGGGGCAGGTGCACATCTCTGCTGCTTTTCTCAGCAGTGTTTCTCTTACTGCTTCCTGGTGTCCTTTTTACACAGCAGGATTGAGGAGAGGCTATAAAGTTAGGATCTTTGACCACCTCTCCAGAACATACGAGCAGGGCCAGTTGGTCCACACTGGGAGACTGAACTAGTACTCACAGTGTATCATCTCTCTTCCGGTGAGAGCCTGTCTTGAGTGGTGGGAGTGTGACTTGCTCTGGTGCCATCATGCTAGGTGTCTGGTAGTGTGCTTGTATTGCAGATAAGTGATACCTTTGTTACTTCTAAGCACTGTTTCTTAGAAAACCATCTAGAGGTACAGTTTCAGGCCTTGACTTCTGGTTGCACGTGTGACAGGGCAGCTGCTACAGGTCTTTGTCGTGCTTTTGCTTTCCTCACATCTGTGGGAGTGATCCCTCTAACCCACAGTACTTCTCACCTCGATTGCCTGAATCGCATCCTTTTCTGTCCTGCAGTCTTGACTGTGACCACTCAGTAGTCTAAGTTCCAAAGATAGTTTTAGAGAAATCTCTTTTAAGTTCTCTAAAATAGTCACCCCTTAGGCTTCTTGGGACCTTGATACTTAGAAATTTATTTCCTTTTTTTTTTTTTTTTAAATTTTTTGAGATAGGGTTTCTCTGTAGCTTTGGAGCCTGTCCTGTAACTCACTCTGTAGACCAGGCTGATCTCAAACTCACAGAGATCCACCTGTCTCTGCTTCCCAAGTGCTGGGATTAAAGGTGTGTGCTGCCACCACCCAGCTTCTTTTTTTTTTTTTTTTTTTTTCATTTTATTAGCTCAGTTATTTATATCTGGTGAGTTTTATATGCTCTAGGTATTTTAAGGTCTTAAAAATTTCTAATTTTGTAATTTCTGGGGAGAATAACAGGCTAACAATATTGTTTTTTATTTATTTTTATTTTTGCAGGTTAGCACCTCACAAGGAGGTAGTGACATATCCAGTGGTGAAACTGGGAAAGACCAGAGCTTTTATATCAGGGAAACATGTCCCGTAGGAAACAGACAAATCCAAATAAAGTTCACTGTGAGTACTGGGCTTTGTCCTCTGGAACCTGGGAAGATAAGGGTCAGAATGAAAGAGAAACCTAAATTTAGGGTGAGGCTCGCACTCATTTGTGGAGGAAAAGAAAGGGTTAAAGGCTTACATACATGGATTTGAAGCATGAAGTTACTCTAGTCATGTCTAAGTTGTCTAAGGGGTATATGCATTATTCGTTCTTAATATTATATTAACAATTGCAGGAAACTTTGTGAAAATATTGTGCTAGGTTTCAGGGCTATAAAACAATATAACATAATTAAACTGTAATGAAGCTATACGTAAACACAGAAGAAACATACAAATATACAAGCTAGTATACGCTGTATGTCTCAGAGGGGTACTATAGACTATATATACCACAGAAGTTAAAAGTAGTTAAGACAAACCGGGCAGTGGTGGCACAGGCCTTTAATCCCAGCATTTGGGAAGCAGAAGTAGGCAGATCTCTGAGTTTGAGATCAGCCTGGTCTAGAGAGGGAGCTCCAGGGCAGCCAGGGCTGTTAAACAGAGGAACCCTGTCTTAAAAAACCAACTAAAATAAACTAAAGTAAAATAATAATTTTGCTGACTGAAGTAGTAATGGAATGCTTGATGGAAGAGGCCCTAGAGCATGAACTTAACATGGCCTTAGAGCATGAAAGGTGGATTTGGACAAAAAGAAAGGGAGTGCATGTGATCTGTGAGAGAACACAGAGACTTGTTGCAAGCAGAAGTTTTATTTCTCCCAAAGTTTATGTGACCTTGGTAAGACCTCATCCAGCTAAATTTCCACCTTGTGAAAAAGACTAAAGAAAAGCTTCAGCAATGAAGAAAACCATCAACAATAGAAAGCTGATGCAAATGTAATTGGACAGGGGACCGAGTTTCAACCCCATCAAGCAGCATAACTTGGCAGCTTTGGCCACTTGGTTCTGGCTTTAGAGTCAAGGATATAACAGAGGGGTTGTAGACTCTCCCTCCTCAGCTAAGGAAAGCTGCTAAGGCCAGACATGTATGTGTCAGGGGTTTCTCTGCTTCATAGTGAGAAACAGTTAACAAAAAACCAGGGCCGGGAGATGGCTCAGTGGGCAAAGTGCTTTTTGCATAAGCATGAGGACCTGAGTTAAGATCCCCAGAATCCATGTAAATATAAAAGTAATAAAAAAACAAAATTTAAGGGCCAGTGATATGGGTCAATGGGTAAAAGGCTCCTGCTTTGAAGGCTGATGATCCCTGGGACCAGCATGGTGGAATTAGAGAATTAACTCCTCAAGTTGTTCTTTAGTCTGCATACACGCTCAAGTATATGCTTGCAGACACACACACACATTCTACATTTTAAAAAAAAGTAGGTGTAGTGGTATGAATTTGTAACCCCAATGCTGGGGGACAAGGTAGATACAGGAGGATTTAGGACTTGATGACAGACAGTCTAGCTGGCACAACAAGCTTTAGGTTCAATGAAATACCCTGTCCAGAAATATAAGATAGATTGAATAGAGGAAAACATTGACCTCTGACCTCTACATACATGTGCATACATACATGCATATGCACATTCACACACACATATACCCCAAACAAAATAATTAGTTACTATTAGATTTGGGATAATTAGCTATTTTCTTATAATCTGGGTAGAGAAGCATTCTTAACTGACCCTTCATAAAATATACAAGTGTCTGTTATGGAGGACTAATTGAATAAAGTATAGTACAGAACAGATGAAGAAAATCCGGCAGTATACATGACCTTTCTGTGAAGGGCCTTACACATAGTCAACAGGTATTCCTACCACCCAGCTACAGTCCCACCCTGTAAGACTTTCCTTTTAAAGCAAGAAGTAAACAAAAACATTGGAGAGGATTAATTATGTAAGAAATTAAGGTGACTTAAATTTTATTGAAAACAGTGTGACCAAAGAAGTTATGATAGCTTTGGCATATTACATTAATGACATTGGGTAGCAAACCTTCATGTACAATCATTGTTTAAGTCCTGGAAATGTTGAATAAGCTAGAACCAGGTGAGAGCTTCCAATTTTATTCGGGATAGGTAGATTTGCAAGGCTGCTTAATATAAAGGTGAGCAACTCTGGAAGACTGAGATGTCGATGCTGAAACAGATGTAGCATGCCTGAATGTAGAGAGCAAAGGGTATCACCTGTGTGAGCCATCCACCCCAGGGTTCCCCAGACACAACTGACTGCTTGTGGAGTGACAAAGGCTTAGGGCCTGTGCCTATGTCTGCATAGCTTATATGTATCAGTTGCATCTGCTCCCACCATAGACAGCCAGAGCCAGAACAAACTGGGGCGGGTACTGGAGTTGGAAACCACATGGACGAACAGATCATGGAGGATGGGAAAATACCTGTTCATCCATAGTTGCAAATGTTATACTGTGTGGAGTGGATGGGGCTTCTCAGACTCTGAGTAGTGGTCCTTTAAGAGGCCCTTTACTGTGGGACCTTGTACACAAATACTCAGATGTACCTAAACAGTGAGCCCTGGAGAGGCACTGTTTTCAGTGATAGTTTTCGGCAGAGACAGTCTTTTCAAGTGATGAGTTCAGTTTGACCAAAGGAAACAGAACACTAAGATTTGCTGGTTTCTGAACACCTTTTATTTATTTATGATCTGGGGACTGAAGCTGACCCTGTCCTTTTCAAAACAATACCTTCTCATTGCTCATGACAATGGTAGGCAAAAGGAGGTAATTCTAGTTTTTGACCACTTGAATCTCTTCTCACCTGACATGGAACGAATCAGACATCTTAAACTTAATGCTGTTTGTGTATTTATAGTAAGTATGATGGATTCAAAGTCTAGGTTTGCATTAGAGCAGAGAACTGAGCTTCATTATTTCAGCCTTCTGGAATGACTGTGTGGCCTGAAGCTAAAAGCATGACTAAAAGGATATATTAAGAATTCTAGGGCTGGAGAGATAGCTCAGAGGTTAAGAGCATTGCCTGCTCTTCCAAAGGTCCTGAGTTCAATTCCCAGCAACCACATGGTGGCTCACAACCATCTGTAATGAGGACTGGTGTCCTCTTCTGGCCTGCACTCATACACACAGACAGAATATTGTATACATAATAAATAAATATTTAAAAAAAAAGAATTCTAGAGGCTGGCATACAGCTTGAGGGTAAAGTGCTTGCTTATGAATGCTCTAGGTTCTAACCCCAATACCAAAAAAAAGAAAAAAACTATTTAAATCCCACTGTACACTGGGGTTGTAGCTCAGTTGATAGAGTGCTTGCCTACCGTGCATAAAATCCTGGATATGAGGTACAGCGCAGTGGCCATGTCTGTAATCTTAATACTGGGAAAGGTAAAGGCAGTAGGATTTAGACTTCAGAGTCATTGTTGGCTTCAAGAAAGTTTGAGGCTGGTCTGGAATGCTTGAGACCCTGTTTTTCATTTTACTTTTAAATTTTTATTTATGTGTATGGGTGTTTTGTCTATGTCTATGTACCACATGCATGTCTGATGTCCACAGAGGCCAGAAGAGGGCATCAGATCCCCTGGAACTGGAGTTACAAACACTTGTGAGCTGTCATGTGGGTAATCAGATTGAATCTCTGGAAGAGTAGCCAGTACTCTTAACCACTGAGCCACTTCTCCAGCCTCTGAAACACTGTCTTCTAAAAAAAGAAGGAAGGAAGGAAGGAGAGAGGGAGAGGAGGGGTAAAGAAAGAGAAAGGAAGGAAGGAAAGAAAGAAGGAAGAGAAAAGAAAAAAGAAAAGGCAAGAGAGGCAGCCGTGGTGGGGCACACTTTAATCCCAGCACTTGGGAGGCAAGGGTAGACAGATCTCTGTAAATTGGAGGCCAGCTCGGTCTACAGAGCAAGGTCCAGGAGAGCTACAGCTGTTATACAGAGAAACCCTGTCTTTGGGGTGGGGGCCGGGGAGGGGAGGAGAAACTTGCACGGTGGCAGTCAGGTACTGTTTCTTAGATGTACTTCAGAAGCCAGTGGCAGGACACTTCAGCACACACTTTGTTTTCATATTCAAATCATCCGGACAGCCCATTACCATCTGCTTAGCAGACTCAGTGCAAAATTTTAGGATTAAAAACCCAGAATTACTCATTGTAGAGAAACTGCTGCTGGATTGAAACCATGTGTTTCAGACCTTCTGCCTCACCCACTTTTCCATTTCTCCCCTTTCTGATTACAAGTCTGTCAACTGTCTGGAGAATTTGGAAATACAGCCCTTTGTATACTCAGATTTCATGTGCGGGAATCAAGGAAACCACCAAGAAAAACCTTTCCTTAAGACACTTTGTTTTCAGATGGCAAGGTACTGAGAGACTGGAAGCTGCAGCTGAAAGCTTTTCAAGCACTGAAAAAGCGTCAAAGTCTTTTCTTTTCTGAGAAGCCAGGGAGCTTTGTCTCAGTTCATGCTGCTAGCATTCCTGAGATGTAATTGCTTTTCCCAGCATAGACAGCACCTGGCTTACACGCTGCCAGCTGGAAAGGAGTCCAAAGCACCCCTCTCCCAGTACTGCTGCTTTTTCTGAACAGACATCTGCTCACTTAAGAGAATGAACGTTCAACTGTGTAATTTCAGGCAGCCCAGAATTGCATTTACTAAATTGTACTAAGGACCAGAGGGGAAAAAAAGCAAATCTTTGTCCAAGACTTTACCTTGATCTTTTTCTTCTTTTTCCAAACTAACTTTCACAGCCTTGTTCTTCAGCAGTCTGAATCCCAAGGCAAAAGTGAAATAAAAACTCTTTACATTTCATACCAAATTTAAAAAGAGAAAACAGAGAGAGGAGTACCTGGATTTTACTGTGGAACCTGGATATTAATAGGCAGCTAAATATCCACATTTAATAAGAAGGTGACCCTGCATTAATATCTGGAAACCAGAGAGTTTGAACCTATTCTATAAGTCTCAAGATTAGAAGTAATAATTCTACATTATAAAAATAAGCAATTCAAGTTGAATGGTGGTGGCCCAGGCCTTTAATCCCAGCACTCAGGAGGCAGAGACAGGTGGATCTCTGTGAGTTCAAGGCCAGCCTGGTCTACAAGAGCTAGTTCCAGGACAGGCTCCAAAGCTACAGAAAACCCCCTAAAAATAATAATAATAAAATAAAAATAAATAAGATCAGAGGACAGCTAACTATGGATTCTCTCCCTCAATCATGTAGCTTCCAGGAATTGGACTCCAGCATGGTGGGAAGTGCCTTTACCCACTGAGCCATCTCAGTAGCCCCAGTGTAACACATTTTCTTAGCAGCTTTCACTGTCTTCTCACCAAGGGATAACTCTAGACAGTTGGATTTGGAGATTCGGTAAAAGTGACTCCCGGAAAAATTACTGACTCTTCTTAGGAAGTTTGATAAAATCTCCTTTAAGATTTAAAAATACTGGGCTGGAGAGATGGCTCAGTGGTTAAGAGCATTGCCTGCTCTTCCAAAGGTCCTGAGTTCAATTCCCAGCAACCACATGGTGGCTCACAACCATCTGTAATGAGATCTGATGCCCTCTTCTGGCTTGCAGGCATATATGCAAACAGAATATTGTATACTTAATAAATAAATATTAAAAAAAAAGATTTAAAAATACTTACGTACTGTTTTATGGTGCTATTTAAAATAGGAACAGCCTTAAAGAATAATATTTATTTTAGGTTTTTCCATAGTCAGGAATGGAGTAAAAGAGTAGATTGTGTTTCTATAGTACTGAAAAAAAAAAATAGCGTATCCCAAGTTCCCTAGCTGAGACTGCCAGCAAGAATCCTAGGGAAGTCATATTGAAGAGATTCCATTCTGTAAAGGTCTGAATATTTAAACTTAATAGACAAAACTAAATTCTGAGTTCATGTTGATAAAGATTAAACTGAATTACTACTCACTTTGAAAGATTCATCTACTTTTAGATATCTTTTAAAACTTAATTTATGTATATGGGTGTTCTGCCTTGCATGCTTAGTACCCATGCCAGAAGTGGGCATTAGATCTCTTGGAACCAGAGTTCCAGGTGGTTGTGAGCTATCATGTGGGTGCTGGGAATTGACCTGGGTCCTCTGGAAGAGCAGCCAGTGCTCTTGACCACTGAGCCATCTCTCCAGCCTCCTTTTAGATTGCGCCATCCGGCTAGATGTCTTTCTACTGGTACTATGTGACAGAAATTTGTTATTGTTCATTTCTAGCATGTTATAAATCTAAGTTTTCTTACAAACCTAAAGTGTTATTGATGAGAATTACTGATAGTGACTGACATTTACAGTATGTGCCAGTATATAATTTATTCCTTAGTGCCAGATTAGGTCCAAAACCATGAAGCAACCTAGAGGAATTCAGTAACTGCTGGCCATAGTTGTTTTTGTTTTGTTTCAATGGAATCAATATGGAGAAATGAAATATTTTTGCAGAGAAGAAAGGAAAAGCACTCTGTACAATTTATTTTTTGCCTTCTTTAGCGGTAATTTATAGCCATGTGTTATCTTAGAAATTGTGAAGACTGACTGGGCGTGGTGGTGCACACCTTTAATTCCTACACTCGTGAGGAATTATATACCTACTTGTGAATTCTGGGATACATGATGAATTCCAGGCCAGCCAGAGCTACATAGAACCTGTCACAAAAACGAAAGACAAAAACATGTGAACATAGTCTTAAAGCCGCTTATATTTCCTTTTCTTGAGATCTATGTACCTAGGAATACACACTCCCCACCTCCATCCTTACCCACAGGATGAGTCATAATTGCCATAATGTCAGCTTCTCTAACCCAGGCATGATGACTCATGACAACGGTATCAGAACTGGATATTTCCTTTTGTCATACCGTAGCCTTGAAAGCATTTTGATATTTAAATTGTTGCCTGATATGAAGATAACACCAAAACTATGATCGGAGCCAGTCTTGTCACACAGAGACAAGTATTTGTTGTTAGCAGACCTACTGTGAAGCCCCTATGACATTGAATTTATACCTCCATTGGCAGCACATGGGAAGTCTGGATTTCACTGTAGCTAAAGTATGTTTTTAGCATATATAAAGCCCTAGGCTTAGCCACCATCACAAGAAAAATGGACACTAAAGATGAAAAATGAGGGCCCAGGAAGGACATACAGTTGTACAGACCTCAATACTTGGTTTTACCATAGACTTTAGTTTTCTTCTGTTTTTTTTAAAAAAAGATTTATGTTTAATTATGTGTTTGTGTGTTTATGTACATATAAGTGCAGGTACTTGCGGAGATCAGAGGTGTTGTATTCCCTGGAGCAGGAGTTATAGGCAGCTGAGAGCCTCTGGTATGGGGACTGGGAACTAAACTCTGTAAGAGCAATACACACCCTTTACTACTGAGCCATCCCCTCATCGCCCTTGCTTGTCCTCTTAATAACATATAGGCAATATATGTTATCAAGATATATAAGCCGGGCGGTGGTGGCGCACGCCTTTAATCCCAGCACTCGGGAGGCAGAGGCAGGTGGATCTCTGTGAGTTCGAGACCAGCCTGG
>NC_022011.1:18174837-18177119 GCF_000317375.1 Microtus ochrogaster | reverse complement strand
TGAGTTCGAGACCAGCCTGGTCTACAGAGCTAGTTCCAGGACAGGCTCCAAAGCCACAGAGAAACCCTGTCTCGAAAAAGCAAAAAAAAAAAAAAACCAAGGTGAGAGGACCAGCAAGATGCTCGGTGGGTAAAAGTGCTTGTGCAAGCATCACAACTTGAGTTCAATCCCCAGAACCCATGAATTTGTTTTCTGTCCTCTGTATATTCATCATGGTATATCTATACCTCCCCTCCAACACAAATAATAAAAAATTACATTTAAAAAAGAGAAAATTAAGGTGAGGATTATATAGTACTTATAAAGCCTAGAATAGCAAGTATCACATAGTAACTATAATTGGTGTTTATAGTGCTTAACATACAGTAGTGTTTATGGATTTTTGCTGAATGAGTGACCAACTAAATCATGGAGCTGACCCCCTCTTCAATTTTTACACCGGCCAAGGAACAACCCCTACATCATTGTACTGTCTCCCAAAACTTAGCCTGTTTATTATCCTTTACCTCTCAGTAAGAAAGGTCCTGTGGGATACTCAAACATCCCACCAGAGTTTTTGATTATTCCCCTTGCTGACTGGGAATTGGGCCTGTAGTTTCCATTCTCACTGAGATAAGAGAAACCTAATTCTCTTTTCTTTCTCTCTATGCCTAGTCTCCTGGAAATTAAAAAGCACTTGAATGTTAAGTCTCCAATAACACGGATCCCAGGCAGAGCTCATGAAAAGTAAATGCAAAATCAGGGATGGTCCAGAGTTTCTGGATACTTTATGCAAAAACAAAGGCCACATTGACTCAAGGAGTCTTGGATACATAGTATTTGTTGTAAGTTAGTTGGTGTGTTTCCGTCAAGGATTAGTTTTAGTGAGAGTGTTACCTGCTCTCCTTTTGCTCCCCATCCCATTAGTTACTCAGCCATTCATGTTTATTATGGCTAATTTTGATAGACATTAGAGAAAGGCAAGAGGAATGCCCAAAACATCTTGGAATGAAGAAAGATGGGATGGAGGTTTATTCAGGATTACCTGAAGCATTTGTGTGTAGTGTGAGATAGAATGAATTAGGGCCATGATGATGGTAGTTTATAAGGTACAGAGGTTTTTGCCCAGTTTGTTGTCCTACCTCCATCCCATCACTTTATCTCTTACCCGTGTCTCCAATCCTGATGGAAGGTTTCAAGGAATTGAGATTCTTCAATTAAGTTTGGAAAGTCGTGATTAATCACCTTTTCAAGGGTCAAGAATAGGATGATTTAAGATAGCTTACTGCCCAGGAAGAGCAGCCACATTGTTGGAGATAGCAGCATAACTTGGAGATGAATGAACCCACCACAGGGTACCTGCCTGTCTCCTACTTTGAATGGTCTGACCTTCCAACTAGTTTGTCTAGGCATGTACTGCCCCGCTGGTGGCCTGACTGTTATTCCTTGTGACCACCAGGGGATCAAGTATTTGCTGGGCTAGAAGAACAAGCCCGACAAGCGATGATGAAAACTGATTTTCCTGGAGACCTTGGCAGTCAGCGACAAGCTATCCAACAACTAAGAGATCAGGACTCCAGTAGCAGTGAGTTCTGCACCTTCTGGTAATGACTCAGGGCAATGGGAGAAGAACTAAGAGTGTGTGCTCTGGGGATTGTGCGTGGGGGTTGGGAGGAAGCTCTAAGAAGATGTGTGGATCCCCAGTGTCTGAATATGTTCATTCAGAGAGAGACATGGGGCAGATTAGCATGTTGTTTTTTATAACTCATGTACTCTAGTAATTGGCACAGTGCCATATATAGATAGGTGTGTGGTGGTTGTGAAATAGAATATTCTAATATAGAAATGGTTAGTGCTCAGGCAGTTCATGGGCCAGGTCAAATAAAGGAAAATCCCTTTGCTTTAGGTCTAATTATTAATAAATTATAAGAGTGTCATTGAAGTTTTGCTTGAGGTCCTAGTTTTAATGTTGTGCAGATTTGCTTAGTGATGAGATGATGTAGCATATAAAAATGCTGAAGTCCAGGTATTCCCACACCAAACCCTTTACTAGATCTCTGTATTATTAGGTAAAAAACATTTAGTATTGCTGGGTAGTGATGGTGAGAACCTTTAATCCCAGCACTTGGGAGGCAGAGGCAGGCAGATCTCTCTGAGTTTGAGGCCCACCTGGTCTATAGAGCAACTTCCAGGACAGGTCCCAAAGCTACAGAGAAACCCTGTTTCGGAAAAGGAAGGAAGGAAGGAAGGAAGGAAGGAAGGAAGGAAGGAAGGAAGGAAGGAAGGAAGGAAGGAAGGAAAAG
>NC_022011.1:18154037-18174737 GCF_000317375.1 Microtus ochrogaster | reverse complement strand
GGAAGGAAGGAAGGAAGGAAGGAAGGAAGGAAGGAAGGAAGGAAGGAAGGAAGGAAAAGAAAGAAAGAAAGAAAGAAAGAAAGAAAGAAAGAGGAAAGAAAAGAAAGGAAGAAAAATGTAGTCTTACAAGTTAAGGCTCATACGTTATCTGTCCCATGACCACTTGAACAGACTCATTCTGAGCTGTGTTATTTTCCAGAAAGATGTCTATACTCTCCTGATGTTATGCACCTGATACTGGTTAGTTATTAATATCAGTTTAGGGTGAAACCCTGATTCTTTTTTTAAACTAGTTGTAAACTTGGGGAAAAGAAAGAGATGGAGAGAGAGAGAAACAGAGAGTGTGTGTTTGTTCTGAACTCTGTATAGAGAGTTCTACGGTTTTAACCAAACTAATAATGAAACAACAGTAACCACATAGACACAACCACCACACACAAATAACAGATAATCAGGTAGGTACAAAGAAATGAACTCTACAGCCAGGCGGTGGTGGCACATGCTTTTAATCCCAGATTAACTCTGGGGGCAGAGGCAGGTGAATCTCTGAGTTGGAGGCCAGCCTGGTCTATGGAGCATGTTCCAGGACAGTCAGGGCTGCACAAAGAAACCCTGTCTCAAACAAACAAATTTAAAAACAAAAAAGAAAGAAAATAAATGAACTCTAGAATTTCTAGAAACCCTATGGGACACAGCAGTTTCTTGAACAGGTAAGCATAGACATCTGCAGGCATGCCATAGGCTATAGTCCCAGCACTCGGAAGGCAGAGGCAGGCAGATCTCTTTAAGTTGGAGGCAGGCCTGGTCTACAGAGCAAGTTCCAGGACAGGCTCCAAAGCTACAGAGAAACCCTGTCTCTAGAGACAAAAACAAAAATTATACCATTCTAGACGGCATACTTAAAAAAAAAAAAAGGTCCTGACATAGATATTCCGATAATAGACAAGGTACAAAAGTGTATTATTTTTTTTTTTTTATAAATTTTATTTATTTATTTATTATGTATACAGTGCTCTGCCCACATGTGTTTCTGCAGGCCAGAAGAGGGCACCAAATCTCATTACGGATGGTTGTGAGCCACCATGTGGATGCTGGGAATTGAACTCAGGACCTTTGGAAGAGCAGGCAGAGCTCTTAACCACTGAGCCATCTCCACAGCCCCACAAAAGTGTATTTTATCAGCAGTGCAGTGTTTTAGACTAAGCCTACAAGTGCTCCACACTGGATGCTGGTGAGAAAATATGGTATGATCTACTCTGTGCTAGTGCTTCATATGGACTCAAGTGAAATAAAGCTTTGAGGAAAACATACCATACTTATGACAAGCACATCTAATATAGACACATATACTTAGTTACCAGCAGGTGATGTGGTAGGAATATGCCAGTAAAGGAAATTTAACCCAGTTCTGTCTAGAACTGAATTATCAGCCGGGTGGTGGTGGTGCGCGCCTTTAATCACAGCATCAGATCTCTTGAGTTCTAGGCCAGCCTGGTCTATAAGAGCTAGTTTCAGGATAGGCCCCAAAGGGACAGAAAAACCCTGTCTCAAAAAAAAAAAAAAATGTCTTGTATTGTCAATTTAGAAATTATGCAAAACCGCAGGGAGCTGAGTAGCACTGTTAGCGGGGAACTGTGGGCCTGACTGTAAGTGCAGAGCGTACTCTATTCATAGGGAGTCCAGAATCCAAGCAGGAATAGAGGGCTATCCCCAGCCAACTGACAGCTTCCCTAGGTGTGGCTTCCTCTTGTGATCTTTAAAGCACCCACACTGAACCTCATTTGTGATTGTTTTTGTTCCCTCTCAATCTTTTTTCCCTTCTATTTTACAGATGACAGACAAAATCAGCTCACACATACCTTGCAGCTTCATTAGCCACAGGTAGATTACCCCACAACCACATCCTTCCCTCCCCGATTAAAACAAAACAGTTACTCATGTCTAAAGTGAAGAATAACACTCCCCCCACTTCTTTCACATCTAGTTATCCTTTAGATACGCCAAAGAACCAACTGAAAAGTGGCTTTACTTAGTTTAAGATGTGCATTGCTAGTAGCTGAGAACAGAGTGGACAGATGAGCAGGTGGTACCTGCCTTGGATCCTAGCACACAGGAGGTAGAAACAGGCAGATTTCTGAATAGAGTTTCAGGACAGCCTGGACTATACAGAAAAACCCTGTCTTGTGGAGGCAGGGCAGAGTAGGCACTTGGAAGCTGGGGCAACAGGATCGTGCACTTCAAGGCAGCCTTTGTTGCACAGTAAAATCATCTCAAAATAAAAAGAAAAAAAAAACAATAAACTTGAACATCTTCCACCCTTATAAACTGCTCAAGGTCAGTTACTATGCTAATCCCATTTTTTCCACTGAGGTGTATAGCTATTGTCCTATAAACTGACATAAGTTTAAACAAATTTATTCTTGCATTCTTATTGATAAGAGGAAATAAAATTTTGTTATTTCTGGAAATGTGTATTGATGTTTGTTGTGAAAGAAGAGATTAGTGGTCTCGGGTAGAATTGTCTGTGACAGCATAGAGAGTGTGCAGGTGACGGTAGAGACAAGTAAGTAAGAAAGTAATAAAAGTAGGAAGAGATGTTGCTCAGTCAGATTGTGTGTTGCGGGAATGAGTTTGGTGTGATGTGCTTAGGGAAGTATGGTCTCACACTTTGCTAGGCATGGTGGTTCATGCCTGTAATCACAGCACTTAAGAGATAAGAGGCAAGAGGATCAGAACTTCAAGATCATCCTTGAATATACAGTGAGACTGAAGCCAGCCTGGACTACATGAGTCCTATTTCATAAACAACAATTACTTAATGGCAAGTTACCATTTCTAGTGCACTTTGCCTCACACTTCCACTTTAGTGTGTGTGTGGCATAATAAACTGCAGTAATAGCTGATCTCTAGTCACACGGTTTGTGCCCACAGAGCGCTGATGCAAACTGTACAACCTCAAGTCTGAAAATGTTTTTTTCATTGTAGCTGCAAATCCTGGAGTGAACAGCAGCTCAGGATATATCTCTGTAAAACTCAGAACAAGTGACCAGTTTATGTGTTCTAGGTGACAGTGATGGTGACGAAGAGGAGACCACACAAGATGAAGTATCTTCCCACACATCAGAGGAAGATGGTGGGGTAGTCAAAGTGGAGAAAGAATTAGAAAATGCAGAGCAGCCTGTTGGTGGTGGGAACGAAGTAGTAGAGCACGAGGCAAGTGGCCCGCAGTCCTCGTCACAACAGTTCCCTCTTCCATCCACACCCTCCACCCTAAAAGCTCGCACTGCTTTCCAAGTGAGCTCAGCTAAGCAGAGCGAGCACTGCTCTAGGAGGCACTCTGAAGTGAGCTTTCATGTTTAAGTCAGTCAGACTGTGCTGTGGAACCTGCTTCCAACTAAATTGTTTCCTGAGTATTTGTGCAAGGAATATGCAAAAGGGAAGCTAACCCTTTCCCTGCACGGTCCAGCGTCTTCAGGGTAGAAAGCCTTGAAGATTCTAGAAAATTTAATTCCTTTCAAACAGTACTTGATCCTCAGTCCATATGGGAACCTAAAACTAACACCTGTGTAGGACCATTGAAAGAGGTGGGGCAAGGAAGAGACTAGTGAGGAGTTTAAATGACTTGCCTGTTTGATGGATTTGCAGGTCACAGAAAACCTAAATTCTGACCCCTTGCTTGAACTCTGCCAGTGTCCCCTCTGCCAGATAGACTGTGGGAGTCGAGAGCAACTGATTGCACATGTGTACCAGGTATGGAATGGGCAGGGGAGTTCTGAGACTGAATGCAAGCAGTTTAGATCTCAGGTGCTGCAGTGGCCTTTGCCTTTGGCAAAAGAAGCTCAGGCTGTTGGTTCTGCTAGGACTCATTCCACCCTTCAGAACATCTTAGAAAATAACGGTGATGTATTTACTAAATAGGTTCTGAGTTCCCAGACAGATACTCTTTGGAAATTAAGTACCATGGTCTTGTTTTCCTAAATTATTTAATACAATCAGTAGTGAAAGAGAAACTAACTTCTATTAAAAATGATGTCTTTTAAAGAGGGTAGGGGTAGTCAACAAGATGGCTCTGGTGGTAAAGGCACCTGCCACAAAGCCTGATGACCTGAGTACAGTCTCCAGGACCCACACAGTGGAAGAACTGATTGCCACTTGTTATCCTCTGACCTCACCACACACACGTACTGTGGTATACGCAGGTACACTACAGGCACACAAAATAAAATACACAATGATATATTTTGGGTGCCAATGAAAGGAAAGTACAAACAAGGAAAAACAGACTTTTCTACCCTAATCCAATTGAGAGCATAACTACTTACTAGTGGTCTGTAAGACATTACTACAAAGGACAGCTTTATAGATTGTACCTATAAAGATGGTTCGTTAGAAGTATTTCTTCAGCCTTATGATAGTTATGGGCACACCTTAAATCTAAACACTTAGGAGGCAGAGGCAAGTGGATCTCTGTGAGTTTGAGGACAGCTTGGTTTACAGAGTGAGTTCCTGGAAAGCTAGGGGCTACACAAAGAAACCCTATTTTTGGGCTGGAGAGATGGCTCAGAGGTTAAGAGCATTGCCTGCTCTTCCAAAGGTCCTGAGTTCAATTCCCAGCAACCACATGGTGGCTCACAACCATCTGTAATGGGGTCTAGTGCCCTTCTCTGGCCTGCAGGCATACACACAGACAGAATATTGTATGCATAATAAATAAGTAAATAAATAAATATTTAAAAAAAAAAAGAAAAGTTTCTTTAGAGGACTGAGGAAAGGCAGGCCGCCATAAATACCTGCTCATACCACTACTACTATCCAACTTCTTCATTGCACCTTAAAGTGCACTTGTAACTACATAATATGAGCCAGGGAAGTCCAAACTATCAAGAGCCTCTGGAGAGCTCTGGAGCTCCATTATTCTTCAAGCCATTTTATGTATCCCTGAATATGGTCAGAATTTGCAATAATAAAATATGAGCAGTGGCCTGAATGACTAAACAAATAGTTTCAAGTTCTTCATTCTAAGGGGAAAAAAGGAAGGGGTGCAGATTGTCCTGGAGGTAACACAAAATTAACATATTAAGACTTTGTTTTACAGCATACTGCAGCAGTGGTGAGTGCCAAGAGTTACATGTGCCCTGTCTGTGGACGGGCCCTTAGTTCCCCAGGGTCATTGGGTCGTCACCTCCTAATCCATTCGGAAGACCAACGGTCTAACTGTGCTGTGTGTGGAGCCCGTTTTACTAGCCATGCCACTTTTAACAGGTTAGTAGAACACCTGATCTTGTGCTAAGCAAATTACTGGATATAAGATGCTGCTTTCCCAGGTCAAAAGAAAGGCTAGAGATAAGTAATGCCAAAGAGTTGATAGAACAATCTGGAAATAGAAGTGATGAGATTAGGAGATAAGCTTGACAGTATGCACTAGACATTCCCTCAAGGGAAACGAATTGCTTTTCTTTCCCTGTCAGAGTATTTGCAACTAGAAAGTGATTCAGAGGCACAAGAGCATTCATGATAAAGCAAGCAGACAGAAGCTGCAGTATGCTGGGAGGATCCTATGTAAGGATACACTCTGCTGTCTTCCAGGAAGACAAACACTGTCCTCATCCCATTGCTTTGGTTGTACAATGCACAAGCTATGTTTCCTTGTGGGCAAGGCCAGGTAGGAGGTAAAGCTGTGGATTGTACCTGTGTGAAGGAAATCTCCACCTCCAGACCCCTCATTCACACAACAGGTCCAGCCCTGCTTAGCACCTACAAGATACTGCCATTCTGGCTTTGCCTTGGGTAGGTTTCTATGGCAGGTGGTTCAGTTGCTAATTCAAGGTGGGCTTTAAAATTTAGTATATACCCTAGTCCAAAGAAGAGAAGGGGGTTTTTCAAGCATTCTACTGTCATAGTGGTGGACTTTGAACAGTTTGTCTAGTGGTTATGGGGCAAGTCAGTTACCTGGGTACCTGAGGCTTACTACACAGAGATACTAATCATCAAAAATATTGGCTTCCCAGTGAGAAACTTCCTGAAGTACTTAATATGGAATCCCTACCCCAAGTCCACAGTGAGGGCCCCTCCAGTGCTGAAGGGAAGGACATTACCTGTAGTCCTCCAGTATACCCTGCTGGAATTCTGCTTGTGTGCAACAACTGTGCTGCCTACCGCAAGCTACTGGAAACACAGACCCCCAGTGTGCGCAAGTGGGCCCTCCGTCGACAGAATGAACCTTTGGAAGTACGGCTACAACGGCTTGAACGAGAACGCACAGCCAAGAAGAGTCGGCGAGACAATGAGACCCCAGAGGAGCGGGAGGTCAGACGCATGAGGGACCGTGAAGCCAAGCGCCTGCAGCGCATGCAGGAGACAGATGAGCAGCGAGCTCGCCGGCTACAGCGAGACCGGGAGGCCATGAGGCTGAAGCGGGCCAATGAAACTCCAGAGAAGCGGCAAGCCCGACTCATCCGGGAGCGAGAAGCTAAGAGGCTCAAGAGGAGACTGGAGAAAATGGACATGATGTTGCGAGCTCAGTTTGGTCAGGACCCTTCTGCCATGGCAGCCTTAGCAGCTGAAATGAACTTCTTCCAGCTGCCTGTGAGTGGGGTAGAGTTGGACAGCCAGCTTCTGGGGAAAATGGCTTTTGACGAACAGAACAGCAGCTCTCTGCACTGAACCACACCCTCCTGCCTGACTTCCCGTCCACTCCAGCCCATAGGGATCAGTGCTGCTGTCACCCAGGAGGCCACAGTCCTTGCTGCCACAGGCAGGCCTGGGTTGGTTGCAGGGAAACCTGTGCACCCTCTGCATGTGGGAACATGATGGGGCCAGGAGGGACCCAGCTCAAGGCAGCTCTGGACAAAGGAGCAGGCACTCCAGAAACCTGGACTCCTCAGTCCACTGTGGCAGGCCAGGGTTATGGGACTGTAGGACCCCAGTACAGTCCATGAAGCTGTGAGGGCAAATAAATTAATTTTATCTTTACTGGCCAGGGCTCTTTTGTCTCACTGCTTTATCCAATGAAGTGTACTAGGAGAGAGCTTGATGGGAACGCTCAGGTAGTGGTTTCTGGTGGCTTGTTCCTTTCTGAGGCAGAATGTGCTTTAACATGGCTGTCCAAGATCAAGACAGCTGTGGTGAAGACCAGAGCAGAACAACTGCCTACTCTTGCAGTCTGGCTGCCATGCACTGGAGAAGAGCACTGCTCAATTTCTGGTTCAGTGCTGCTGCAAAAACAAGCAGAAGTTCCCTTAGCCTGCAGCAAAGGTTATGCACAGTCTGGGTATTTATAGATCACGCGGTCCAGAAGGATGTGCCCTAGTTAAATTGTTGCCAGAAAGATAACTATGCCAGGAATGTGGACCTCTTCCAATGTAACAGACACTTGGACTCCTCTCCCACCTCTGTAGGTCTAAGGCTGTTTAAAAGTGTCAAATGACTCTCAACAAAATAGCGTTAAGTCCTACTGACCTCTGAAAAATACTTTTTTAAGAATTACATTGAAGCCAGGTGGTGGTGGCACTCAGGAGGCAGAGACAGGCATATCTCTTGAGTTTGAGGCCAGCCTGGTCTGCAAGACCCAGTGTCTGGCGGCCAGGGCTGTACACTAAGAAACCCTGTCTCGAAAAAGAAGAAAAAATTACATTGAAAAGAAATTAAATACTTAATTGATCCAAATGCATTTCACAGAGTTGCATACCAAAATCCTATTTGAAATATTTCAAGTAACTGGATGCATTCTGTCCCAAGGAATACTTATCCAATTATTTCCACAACATTCTGAATTAGTACAATTCAGGAACAGATGTGTGGGTTCAAAACCCCAGCTCAGTGTTTGCCTAACACACTGGAGGCCTCAGGTTCAATCCCAACATCGCAAAAACGACTAACCAACCAAAATCATAGAACAAGCTAGGTGTGGTCATGCACACCTTTTATCCCAGCACTTGGGAGGCAGAGACAGGTGTTTCTGTCAGAGACAGAGAGTTTGAGGCCAGCCTAGTCTACATAGTCCCAGGATAGCCAGGGCTCTATAGAGAGACCCTGCTTCAAAAACCAAAAAAAAAAAAAAAAAAAAAGGACCTAGAACTAAAAAAAACCCACTGTACCATTACTGTGTAACTTGAGCCAGATCTTTAATTCCTGTCCCAAATGGTAGTAATAATAGCAACAGATGATGGATAATGCACTTAGGATCCTTTGTGGCACACAGTAAGTAAATAAAGGTACTTGAGTGTTTCATCACTTACTGGTGGTAAACATTTCATAGCAGCGGCTATGACTGGGGTTATTTCAGCAATGTGTGGCAATATGCCAGAGTAAAGGACAGGCAGAAAAGCCATCTATTAGTCCTACTGCTGACCTTAGGCTACAGGTAGATTTCCCAGACTCTGAAATCCACACCAGTTGGGGACGAACCATGGAACAGGTAGTTCCCACCATTTGCCAAGTTTACCAAATGACCATACCATCTTTACTCCAAGTGATCCTGCCCCAATGGCCACCATCACACTGAGATAGGAAAAAGGCGCAAACACCAAAAGGAAAAGCTAGTAGTTTATATAGATTGATATATAGATATATAGATATTGATATATATTGTGTTTACATAGTCCACAAGTTAAATGCAGGTATCCATAAGAAGAGCATTAACAATAAAAATACAATCTGTGTGTAGCCAAGTACAGAGACTTAAAATGGTAAAACAGCAAAAAGGATCTCACAAAAGTACAAATATACAGTACAAATTGATTTATTTAAAACAGTTACAAAAAAGCACAACAAAATAGAGATTATCCTTAGAATTATTAATGCTTTGTTAAAGATCAGGTAGGATTAGAGGGTAAGAAATGGTATTGGGTGGGAGGAGCACCTGACTAGTTCTAAGGCTTTAGATACAATGCAGTTGATTACATATTAATTCAGCCATTACATACTGGGGATAGTGGTTGGGGGATCAGTAATTTATCTACAGGGAACTCCTACACAAATCAGATCCATCCAGACCTCCCCAGTGCCATCCTTCTCTACTCCTTAGGACCCTAAAGCCACCTGGATGACAAAATTCCCATCCTTTCTCCACCCTATTACCTATCCATATATTCTTCCCTCCCCTAAGGTGCTGTGCAAGCTGAGAGCAGTCTGCTCTCTGCAGCTGGAACATATACTGTTTGGCTACAGGGATCCTGTATGTCAAGGAAGTGTGTGGAGGACAGCCGTATTTTAATACTTCAAGTTAGCCATGAGTACGGTCAGTCTCTTCCCCAATCCAATTCACTGAGTGCACATATGAAGCAAATGAGGGGTTCACCCTGCCTTCAGCAATACCAGCAGCTCACCAACCCTCAGTTTACAACTACACATAAAGTCCCTGGCAGGGGGTGAGGTGGGCATAAAACCACTGTTTTATCTGTTCTCTCTCTCTCTCAAGTACCTAGGACCCCTAACATAAAGACAGACTAAACGCTTGCAAGTCTGACATTAGGTAAAGGCACGTGGGCTGCTGCCACACACACTGCAGACAGGAACCCAGTCTGGGGCCATCTTTACTGCTAGGCGTTTGCAGTGGAATGGCTTTGGGATTACATGGACTGTTGAGTTTGCAATCTACTAGGGAAAGATCCTAGGCTTAACAGAACTAATAAAGAAACCTTTAATGTGAAAAGTGCATTTATTACTATTTTCCTGCTGAGGAGCTCAACAGGACAAGCCATACCACCTCTCCCTCTGCCCCAAGAACTGCATAGTCTGCAGGTTAGGAGAGAATGCAAACAACTCTAGCATCAAGGCCAGTGTCATCCTAGGCCCAGACCAGGCTTTCGGTCCAAAGATGGATCCTAGAGTTGAGAAAAACAACTGAGAGCTGCAAAGACCCAGATGCTTATTTTATTATTGCATAATGTGGGAGACCTGTCCAGGGGAAGCTAGAAGGTGAAGGCTTCCAAGCAAAGGCTAACAACATCCATCTATAGTAGAATTCAGCTCTTCGACTGTAGTGTACAACTTTTCTGATCTAGAAAGTACTATAGCTTCAGTGTAGTTTAGTAAACTTAATCCTAGGAGGTCAACACACCTCTCTAAAACTTGGCCTCTGTCCTGTTTGCTTCTAGGACTGTGGCCTAATCTCCCACAGCCAATTCAATTAATCTGGTTATCTTTACTCCAAAGGCCTGAGCCTTTCCCAATGTCTACCTTCAACTCATGCCAGTGTGACCAACCACTCAATATGCTTACTCAATGCAGGTTTAAATCATGCCACCATCCTGTTCTATTAAAATGTGTATGATACCCACTGGTAAAAAGAAAATTAATCCCAACTGGAGGAGCTATTTCAGCCACACTTCAAACTCTTCCTCAACCCCAGAAAATGGGACAAGAATGCCACTAGGATCCTGGCTCAAGGCTTAACGTGGTTCCTCTTGTTTTTAAAACAGGCTATAAAGTACCATAAAGGAGAGAAAAAGCAGTCTCTGGTAGGACCTGTTTCTCTCTCAAGACAGGCACATTTTTGGAGCCAATGGGCTCTGCCAACACTGAAGCCACATCCTTCAGTGGACAGACCAGCCCATCCACAGCATGCAGACCGTCCCTATTCCACATGACAATGCTACGCAGTACCATTGGCAAAACACAAGGAAGAGTGGACAGGATGCCTGAGCTTAATCTACATGGTCAAAGACATGAAGAACAGGAGCTAAAATGGGCAACAGGCAGACAGTGAGCATACAATAGCGGTGGAAAAGCAGCACAGAGCAAAGTCCATGGTGTTGGGACCAAATGGGACCCTAAGAGGCAGTCTAGCTCTTCTCAGGCTCCTCCCTTGGGTAAAAGCACTGAGACCTGAGGGCTCAAGCCCTTTCCCCACATCCTGTCTTAATAAGGATGATCTAAATCTTAGATTACTAATCATCCTTTACCAAGTTCCCCTTCTTCTAAATTGGCCTATGTATTTCAAAATACATATTGGCCTATTGTTTCAAAACTTTCTCCAAGTTCTGGGAATATCCTACCACTGACTAGGAATGGGCTGATCTTTGTCAATTGCCCAGTCCCCAAAAGCTGACAACTAACCACTGAAATGCTCACCCTAAAAACCACTTATGTCTCTTACACACTTAGGGTAAGTACTGCCACAGCTCTGACAAGAATTCTTTTCTAGGGCGCACACTTCAGGAAAGGTAACCCACAGCTCAGCAAAAGCACATTACAAATGCATGGCACCATATTAAGGGAGTTGCTGTTATGACTTTATCAGACAGGGACAGAAGAGAACTACAGCAGAAAAGTCAGTGCCCACTTTGTCAAAGCCCTCAACAATGTCCTTTTCCAGGATTCAGCGGGCATTATCAGGCTAGGGAGCTACAGCTAGTCTAAGTAGAGAGCAGAGTGATTTGACCGCAACTACAGCCAGCTGCATGGGAAGAAGCTCAGTGGTACCCCTGGTAGACATTTCTTGAGCATCTACAGTGCATGTCACTAAATTCTCATGGTGAGCCTTCCTGGGAGGAAGGGGGCTTGCGAGAAATCCATGCATACAATAATCCCTAGGAATGAGTTGCTCATGAAACAGTCAGAGAGGAGGCCTTCTCCTACAGCTCTTATTTGAGAGAATTCCTCAAGACTCAAGCCCACAGGCCCCCACTGTAGGAAATAAGCCAGAGAAGCAGCAATCAGAGAAGGGGGCAAGAGAAGGGAAAGGCTGCAATCTCCACTGCAGCACAAGGTTGGTGTCTAACTCTGACAAATTCTGAGACCTAAGTACTTGTCAGGTAAGCAGCTTCCTTGGGATGCTTCCCTAAAAGCTCGCTGACCAGGTATCTGTTCTCAAGGTCTGGGACAGAATGTAGGGCTCGTAGTATACCAGCCAGCTTCTGTCACTCCGTTCCCGAAAAGAACCACCTTTAGCACCTGAACACTAAGAATGACTCCATTCTCAGAACTTCCCCTCCCCCAGGAGGTAGGTAAGATTATTTATCCCCATTTGGCAGCTGGGGAGGAAGTGAAAGAGCTAGAGATCACAAGACTTGCCTTAAGTTTTGCTCATACCTCAGAAGTGCGGGACCCCTGATGATGGGCCAGGCCTTGGCCAGTTCATGTCTATCTATGAAGGAAATGTCACAATCATACTCTGGGAGGGAGAAGTCTAACTAGAGAGCTGGGTGGACAATACCCTGAGTTGCCTTCAAGAGTCTAAAGAACCACACACTCCCTCTTTTAAAAAAAATCCACACACAAAAATACTCAACCACCTGAAAGATGGTAGGGGGGGGACAAATCTTAATACCCAATGGAATCCTACAGTCCAAGCTGACACTCTAAGTTGTAGGTGAGATGTGAGCTTAAGGAAGATGGCAGCAAATACAACCAAGACAGAAAATACTCTGTGCCAGGCAGGAGTGACACATGCCTTTAATCCCCGCACTCTGGAGGCAGAAGCAGATGGGCCTCGGTGAGTTTGAGGCCAGCCTGGTCTACAAAATGAATTCCAGGAGAGCCAGAACTGTTAACACAGAGAAACCCTTTCTAGAAAAACCGAAAAAGAAAAAAGAAAAGAAAGAAAAAAGGGGGGAAAAGTGAAACTACTCTTTGAAGAAGAACCCACCAGTACACAAGGAAACATCTGCTAAGATGTTACAAGGAATATCCTAGACTCTCAGAACTGATGGTGGAAGGGCATAGCCTGGAGATGCCAAAATGCTAAGAGGCAATGGATTGAGATGCGAGGGGGCCAAGTAAAACCACTGAAATGGAAAATGCCCAGCCTAGGGCATGGTTTCTTTTTTGTTTCTCCACTATATTGCTGCCAGTGAAAGAGGACATGATTTTGAGTTTCTAAATATAAAAATTACAGCTGATAGGGAAACCAGAGACCCTTAGACACCAAAAACTAGAGGTCTTAGTGGACAAAGGCAGTGAAGCTACACATGAGGCCCAGATGAAGACACCGTGCAGAGGTCAGGGCAGCAGAAGGGCGAGGGCAGCGCAGGCACTTAGGCACAACATAGACAGACAATGGAGGAGTGTAGGTGCCTAGGGGATAAGGTCCTCCAGGTCTTTCTAAAGTTACTACTAGAGACTCAGTGAAGCCCAAGCAGGCCTGACTTGTTGAGTGGGAGTTCTGTCAGGTTAGCCACCTTTCAAAAGCCTTCCATAAGGCCCAGTCAGCTAGCCTTCAAGTCTTTTCCACAAAGCCCCCTGACTGGGTTCCCAGCAGGAAAGTCCTTCATTCTCAGCCTGAAGGGATTTCTCTTCTCTCTTGTGGCCCCTAAACAGCTAGAAAGCCTTATAGAGGAATGGTGAGGTGAGATGGGAACGGGCAGAAGCAAAGGATCAAGCAGAGTTCTGTAGATCATGGTGCTCCCCCACCCCAAACCCAGCCATAAACATCTGTAACAAAATCACCCTTTAAAGTGCACGTCTCTCCCAAGAAGAGTTCTGGGTGGGAACCTTCTCATTTCCAACCATTGGGCCTCCTGCCCACCCACCACAAAAAGGGCAAGGGGAGGAAAAAAAGGAAAGAAAACAGTTTTACTGCTGCTACTATAAGCTGTGGATCATTTTTGGCTCTTTCTTTGCTCCCTCTGCCACCTGCTTCCAAAGCCTGTACTTTCCCTTGCAGGAGCCAGGAAGGAGTTAGGGAAAAACAAAACAAAACAAAAAAAACCAACAGGGAGGCCCTGATTTTGGAATGTTTCTTATCCTATGTGCACTCCCACCCTTTCTTGCTCCAAACCTGCTATTCCCCATCTCAGCACCCCCTAGGGCTGTCCTACAAGGATGCCACGGGGTGATTAATGAGCAACAGATCCTGCTTTGGGAGGCTGTCTTTATGCCTCCTATTTCCCTCAAATCTCACTGCCAAGAGAGCCATTCTCTGCTTGGCACGTGCAAATCCTCTGGCTGCTCATGATGAAGCTCACCTCTGGGGCTAAAGCCCCAGTCCTGGGCTGGGAAAGAGATTCATTTTCCTGCATTGGAACGCCCTTCGATGGACAACTTTACCTCCTGCGGAATGAAAGAGGGACGGAGCAGTGCAGCCCGTGCCTCCTCCCCTTGCATGCTGTATCTTTGGAAGCCTGGGGCTGGCCAGCAGGCCTGAGCACCAGGCTCAGGCTGGGAGGGCTCTCCCACCCGGGAAACCTCTCCTGAAGGTTGGATCTTCCCCTCGCTGTCACATAGGTCTCTGGGCCCCAAGACTGTCCTCTCAGGTCTTTCTCGGGGTGTACCCAACTGGCCTGGGGGGGCACAGCTGGCCTGAGAAACTGAGTTACTGTTCAAGCTCTGTAAACTGATAGAGATGCAGACATCTCCCACCTGTAGCCGATGACAGGGCAGAGAGAAGAGTTGTGCAGTCCGTCCAGGGCTGCAGGAGGACCAACCCTGGCCATATACAAAAAACGGGTGCTCGGGGGGCACCTCAATGCTCACTTTGCTCTGCTGTTCACCAACCACAAAATGCAGCATAACAAATCCAGGCCACTGGCTCTCCTGTATGTCCACAACTGTGCTAGAGTCAATCTTCAGCCCCCCACTCACTTCGGCACTGCGCACAAAATCCTGGGTCTGGAGGTCCTCTACCCGCTTCAGCTCCCCTGTAGCCAGCTGAATGATGGCGCCTTTCATGAAATGGGAGGGCAAGTGGGAGGAGGTAACAGGAGGTGGTGTTGGCTCCTTGTCTGGAAAGGTGGCTCTGGCCTGCATGTCCAGACTTGATGCCACCAGGATCTCCGAGCCCACAGGCAGCAGGCTAGGGTCAGTTCCAGTGGGCATCAGGTTGCCATTGGCTACAACCACTGCTTTGGGTAAAGGTCTGTGTTTTACTGGTTCCTGATGGGACTGAGAGTAGAATACACGGGCCTGATTTTTCTCCACCAGTTCTGTAGGATTCCTGGCTGACCCTCGTCCATCACCCTGATGGTCAAGGGTATGATGGGATAGGTTAAGAGGGCTGGATTCGTCTTTCCTCTGAGCTGCCACCACACGATAGTCCTGAGAAGCTAAAGTGCCAACTACCCGCTGGACTTCAAGGTCGGTGTCTGGGGTCCCTCGGTGTGCTGGTGCCGCCACCTCCACTCGTGGAGTCTGAGAACCTGAAAACTGTCCATCCACCAGGCATTCTACCACCGGCACCAGTCCTTGGCCTTCACCCTTGCTGCTGGTGGAATCAAGGGCTTCACTTTCTCGTCTTATTACATTTCGCTCTCGCTGTCTCTGTCCATTGGCAGCAGCTGCTTCCAAAGCAGACTGGCCCTCCTGAGGGGTAAGAACGGGGCTGGCACCTGCTGTTGGAGTTTCATGCAAAGTATATCCAGCAGGTAGCCTAGACATTTGATAATAAATGGGCATCCGGCCTGGAGCAAGATCCAGTGGTTGAGTATTCGAGTGATGTGGCAATTGGCCGGGTGGGGAGGTGGCAGAAGAGGATTTGTTAAATGGCTGGGCTGGGGATGCAGCCTGGGGGGGAGGAGTAGCTTCTTCTGCTAAGAGGGAGGCATATGGCACAAAATGTGGAAGGTGAGTAGTAGCAATGTTGGCAGAAGGAGAAAGGAGGGGACTAGGCAGGAAATTAGGTGGCACAGCATACGGAAGGCTATAAGGAGGCCCAATAAACTGCAGTGAGGTGGATGGGAGCTGAGCATAGTGGACTGGGGGATAGTGGATTCCTGGATGTTGAATCAGTGAAGACGCTACATTAAACGTGGAGGGCAAGGGGCTCATGTTCACAACAGATGGGAGGCCAGTTGGTGAAAAGGTGGCAGGTGGTACAGCCACCTTATACAGCATGCCATACTGATCTACTGTTAGACCAGCGATGGCCTCAGTTCCATCACCCCCAAGGCTGACTCTGGCTCCTGTCTGGCTCTGCCCAGCCACCACGACCCCTCGGGACCATTCAGAGGCATCACTGGAAGGTGTGTGGTTTGTGGAGCAGCTCGTAGTTCTCCCCATATCCTCGCTGGTCACAGGGAGGTCTCGTTTCTTTGGTGGAAGGCATTCTTGACTCCTCTCATGAACAGGTTTCATATTGCTTTGTGGTGTTCCTGGAGCCTGGATGGGGTTTGCTTGCTCCTTGGGACATCAGAAGGAACTTCTCTGTGGCTTCCCTGTACCTTTCTCTGCTGATGGCTGGGGTGCCCACATCTGCTAGGGAACAAACCAGAGGCAAAGAAAAGTAACCCAAGGAATCAAGTCAAACAACATATCAAGAATTGCACCCAAGGAGAAAGCTGTAACAAAGGAAAAGTAGTGAGAAAAGGAGGCATGAATCTTTTCACTTGTAAGCTAAGAAAAGAAAAACCAGTCAGGAAACCACAAAGCACAATGAACATTAAAGATGCATAAATAACCTGAGGGTTCCATGACCTCTTCACTACCAACTTCTGAGTTAGTCATGCTTTTAAAGAGACCCTTAGATCTTCTCAGGTTCCTCCCGGGAACGGGGCTTTCAGCACATCTTTTGTTGTTGTTGTTGCTGACTCTTTCCTAAATTTCTCCTTTTGTTACCAAAGACTAATGTGTCAGCTTTCCCTGAACATATGGCTTCATTCTTGCTTCCTTTCCCCAGCTTAATTAGGCTTATGATCTCACTTTCCCTCATTTTTACCCCAAGACTGGCTAAATCTATGTCACTAAATGCTGAGGTTTACTTGTCTCTCTTTCATCATCATCATCATTAAACCTTTGTTCCAGCATCATTAAACCTTGTTCCAGTCAGATGGTGGTGGCGCACGCCTTTAATCCCAGCACTTGGAAGGCGGCAGAGGCAGGCAGATCTCTGAATTCAAGGCCAGCCTGGTCTACATAGTGAGTTCCAGGACAACCAGGGCTACACACAGATACCCTATCTCCAAAAATCCAAAACCAAAACCAAAAACCTTGTTCCCTAAACATATTATGAACTGTAGTATCTTTGTTGTTATTCTTCTTCCAAGAAACTTCACATTCCGACTTGGACCCCATGAGAGAATGACTATTCTCACTTGTTCTATAGCTTGTTTCTCCTCCCCTCTCTAAAGAGCAACAAGTCAACTTTGACTTCTCACAGACTTCCCATTCCCTACTCTGGTTAAGACTTCTTCGTATTGATCACTTTCAATTTCTCTTCTACTTTCCCCTTTGTTTCTTTTGCCAGTAGCTTCTTTTCCATTATAGGTCTGCTCTGGGTATTATTTCAGAAAATTCTGGTCCTATTTCTCCTCTCATGTATGTTTACTTACTATTTTTAGGTCTATGATTCAGAAGAAAGTTTCCTCTCCCCTTTCTCTTATTGTCACTTTTTATAATCATTTTATCCACTGTCAAAAAACATCTATTTAGAGCCACTGTGATGGCACATGCATATAACCCCAGCACTTGGGTGATGGAGTTAAGAGTTCAGGAGTTTGAGGTCAGCCCTAGTCTGGGCAACATGAGAACCTATCTCAAAAAAAAAAATAAAAATCAGAAAGCAAGCTTCTTTTTCATATGAACATGTCAATGCATATGAAATGAACTTCGCTAATAATTTTTCTAAATCAGGATGAGTTCGGTTCTGCTTTTTCATTGTCACATGCCAAATTTTTTAGCTTTTTTTCCACAACAAGGAACCCAAAGGGCTTGTACCTGAGCTTCTGGTGGTACTTCTGAGCAGTTGTAATACGTGTCCCCTCCTCTGGCTTGTAAGCCTACAAGACAGAAGTAAGGATGCAGTAAGCAGGAGGCTGACCTCTCAGCCTCCCTTGGGAGAATCATGAAAGATAATTCCAAAGCCACCAAAAAAAAAAAAAAAAAAAAAATCAAAGTCCATGAGCTCTTACTTCATTCCCAACCTGAGAGGTAACAGCACATTTACCCAGAGTGCCCAGGAAATGGAAGGGAAAAAGGTTCCAAGACTAGTGAGATGGCTAGCAGGTAGTGCACTTGATACCGAGCCTGGTGACCTCAATTCCAGCCTTGGGACCCACGTTGTGGAGAGAACTGACTCCTGAAAGCTGGCCTTTGGCCACTACACACAAATTAAAACAAAACAAAACGAGAAGAAGAACGATCTCTTATAATTTAATTTTTGTAACATATCCTTGGGAAGAAATTTCCATGTGTCAAATTTCATTAGATTTTCTATCATCATATTCTTTATTCCCTGATGGTTAAACTCATTTCCAATCCAACTTTTGCTTAAACGAACAAATAAAACCAGGAGACTTAAAACTGTTTACATGTGAACAATGAGAAGCAGGGAGTTTCACCTTTACTAAAGGCCTGTGAGTACACAAACGTGGAGATTATTTAAATAAGAAAGGTGGCACAAGAGGAAAAGGAACAATTATTTATGTTTCTGGGGCAGAAAAAGAGGTCAAGGGGGTGTTACTCAAAGTGAAAGCCCTATTAACAGATTTTCTAAATAAAATTAAAAGGGTTCCTCTGTGAGTGTGTGTGTGTAAATTTTCTAAGTGACAACTTCACACTACTGATTGAGATGTGAAAGAAACAAAGTATCTCTTTGATCCCATGTAGCTAACAATGAGGAATAAAACTATCACTAAGTTACCAATATCTGAATCTGCACTTGCTAGAAACATCAATAATTAAAAAACACGGTCTTTCAAGGTTCTAGATGCAGCTCAGTTGGTAAAGCGCCTGCCTACCATGCATCAAGCCCTAAGTTTGATTCCTAGACTGAACATGGCAATCCTCACGTACATTCAAATATATAGGATGTCAGAAGACAGCCTGGGTTCCATAAGACCCTGTCTCAAAGGAAAACAACATAAACAAACAACAACAACAACAAAAAAAGGGCCAACAAAGTTTTAACAGAGTTAGCTGTGTTGACTAGTTCTGAGAAATTACTGCCTGTTCTGTCAAAGTCACACAGAATACTGCGAGCCTCGATCCAACTCACAAGAGTATACAAAAGGTGAAGATGTGGAAAAACAAATTGCTAATGCCACTAACAAATCACAAATTGGGTATAAGTCATACATTTATTCTTCATCAACAGTTTTTAACTGAAAGCACCCAGCTTTCTCCTTAAGTCCCAAAACGACGCTTTCTCTCTGTAGCTAAAATAGCCAAGAAAACCTGTCTCTAGGTCATCAAGGAGTTAGCAAACACAAGATAATGAAAGGACGGAAAGAGGCAAAAAACTCTAACCCTCTCCCCCGCCCCAAGAAGAAAGCCAAGCCTGCGCACCAGGTTCGCACAAGGCAAAACACTTCAGAATCTGAAACCTGGGTGTGGGTGTATGGAGCAGCTTTGGAGAATTTCTCAAGGGAAAGGATACAACTTGTGAACCCAACTGAGCTAAGGGGCAAGGGAAACGTTCTAGAGACCTGCAGATACAGACGGGAACGCAGCTCCTCTTCGTGCCTGGATTGGAATCAAGAGGCTGCACACCGAGGGAGACCCAAATTCGCTGAGGGAAAGAGGTGCGCCCCCCAAAAAGGGAGCAGCCTGGTAGAGACCTATGGTGATGGCTTTTGCTGATCCCGCAGTCCTTGTTCCGGCAAGGGTAAGGCCTGAACTGGGCATTTTAGGTTTAGAGAGTAGGGGGTCGGACATCGGGCTGAGGCCAGGCCCCGCTAGCTACGCTTCCTTGTTTGGGGGCCCCTTCCCGCCCTGAGAACTCGGACATCCTGGCCCGGGGGACAACACCCCCGGGGTATCAGGGCCTGAAGCCGCCTTCCGGGCCAGGCGGGAAAGCAACATCTAGATGACTAGGCACGGCCTCTTTCGCTCTTTCTGCCCGCTGTTTGGGGGGCCCTCGGCCCGTAAAGCAACGAGCTTCTAGGGGGCCTTTCCACCGGAGCTCCGAACCCAGGCCCTCTCGGCCGCAAGCCAGCCCCGCGGCCACCACTCCAGGAGACACTCACCGGCCCATTTCACGGAGCTCCCTGGACTCCTCCCGCTCGTCCGGGAGCCGCTGCCACCGAGGACGCCGCCATCCCCGGCCCCGGAGCCGCCCCACACCCAGCGGCCCCCCCAGCCGGGCGCCCGGAGATGGCGTCAAGCGCATCCCGCCCCCGACGCGGAGAGATGACGTCACGCTCCGGCCAGGGAGCGCCGCCTACCTTAAAGAGGAGGAAGCTGGCCGTCTGCCTATCACGTCCAGCGCCCCCTTTGGTAGGAATATGAATGCCTGTCCCTCTGAATGGGTTTAGTGAGGAGGGAGTGTCTCCTTTTCCAGGCCAGGATTCCCTAGAGAAGTTTTCACAAGCCTTAACTAGAAATCCAGACAATGGTAGTCCCTGGGGAACTCTGTTTAAGAAGTCCCAGAATTTACCGGAGTGGAAAGATGGAAGGGTCATTGTAGGGTTAGGGTGAGTGAGCTGGGCCCAGGCCTATTCAAGGGTCAAAAGCCTTATAAAGTTATAAATAGCCCCAAGTGGACCCAGTGCAGGACCTAGGGAAAGAGGAAGCAAGTACTGGAGACCTATAAGTGTGGAGATTGAGAAGACGGTATTTGGTTCAGAATAGCGGGAAGCAAGTTGTTTTCTTAAAAGGTTTGTTTATTTATTATGTATACAGTGTTCTGCCAGTACAGGCTTGCACACCAGAAGAGAACACCAGGCCGGGCGGTGGTGGCGCACGCCTTTAATCCCAGCACTCGGGAGGCAGAGGCAGGCCAATCTCTGTGAGTTCGAGACCAGCCTGGCCTACAGCGCTAGTTCCAGGACAGGCTCCAAAGCCACAGAGAAACCCTGTCTCGAAAAACCAAAAAAAAAAAAAAAAAAA
>NC_022011.1:18153003-18153937 GCF_000317375.1 Microtus ochrogaster | reverse complement strand
AATTTGAACTCAGGACCTCTGGAAGAGCAGCCAGTGCTCTTAACCTCTGAGCCATCTCTCCAGCCAGCAAGTTGTTTTCTGATGTGAAATGCTGTCTCCTTAATTCCAGTTCATACTTGAACAAAAAGTTTGATTGACTTAAGTAAAAACAAAAATGAAAAGCTGATTTGAGAATTTGGGAGGCTGCTGATTGGAGGTTGCTTTTTTGTTTATGTGTTTGATTGTTTGATTTTGAGACAAGGTCACAAGTAGCCTGGGTGGGTTTTAAACTCCTTACATAGCTTAATGTAACTTTGAACTTTTAATCCTCCTGCCTCTGTTGCCCAAGCGATGGTATTACAGGTGCATTTATTGCTTTTCTATTGCGGTTATGAAATACCATGACTAAGGCAACTTACAGAAGAGCCTATTTGAGAGTAACCGTTTCAGAGGGTTAGGAGCCCATTCTGGTGAGAAAACATGGCAGCAAACAGCTGTCATAGCAGCTAGAGCAGAAGCTGAGGGCTCACATCTTGAACTGTAAAACAAAGTGAGTGAACTGGGAATCACTTGTGGCCTTGAACCTCAAAACTTGCCCCTAATGGTACACTTCATCCAGCAAGGCCATACCTCCTAAACCTAAACCTATCTTAATAGGGCCAAGATCCAAACATCTGAACCTATAGGGAGCCTCTCTTTCAAACCACAGCAGGCATGCACAACCACATTTGACTAATGCTTGATTTTGTGTTCAGATTACAACTACACTGGGGGAAAAATGGTTATTCAAGCCTTATAAAAACAAATTGAAAGCCAGGCGGTGGTGGCGGTAGCGCACGCCTTTAATCCCAGCACTCGGAAGGCAGAGGCAGGCAGATCTCTGTGAGTTCGAGACTAGCCTGGACTACGAGAGCTAGTTCCAGGACAGACTCCAAAACCACAGAGAAACCCTGTC
>NC_022011.1:18147843-18152298 GCF_000317375.1 Microtus ochrogaster | reverse complement strand
ACAGAGAAACCCTGTCTCGAAAAACCAAAAAAATAAAAAAATTTAAAAAAGAATATTATCTCAGAATAACTTGGCAGTGCGTGCCTCTAATCCTAGCACTGGAGCCGTGGAAGCAGAAGTATCGGGGGTTCAAGGTCATTGCTAGCTAACCATAAACTCAAAGCCAGCCTGGATTGCACAAACGAGAACCCAAGGTGCCTGCCCGCCTTTAATCCCCGCACTTGGGGGCAGAGGCAGGCAGAGTTCTGTGAGTTCAAGGTTAGCCTGGTCTACAGAATGAGTTCCAGGACAGCCAGGGTTGTTATACAAAGAAACCCTGTCTAGCCGGGCGATGGTGGCGCACGCTTTTAATCCCAGCACTCTGGAGGCAGAGGCAGGTGGATCTCTGTGAGTTCAAGACCAGCCTGGTCTACAGAGCTAGTTCCAGGACAGGCTCCAAAGCCACAGAGAAACCCTGTCTTGAAAAAACCGACACAAAAAGCAAAATACCTATATGTACCTACGTGTGTGTGTGTGTGTGTGTGTGTGTGTGTGTGAGAGAGAGAGAGAGAGAGAGAGAGAGAGAGAGAGAGAGAGAAGGGGGGGAGGTGTTGGAGCCCCAACTCCAGTCCTCTGGAAGAGCAGCAATTGTTTTCGTCTGCTGAATCATCTCTCCAGCTCCTCTGTGCCAATTATTTTGCCCCTTTTTCTTTGTTCTGCTTTTTTTTTTTTTTTGTTTTGTTTTTCGAGACAGTGTTTCTCTGCAGCTTTGGAACCTGTCCCAGAACTAGCTCTTGTAGATCAGGCTGGCCTCGAACTCACAGAGATCCTCCTGCCTCCCAAGTGCTGGGTTTAAAGGTGTGCACCACCACTGCCCGACTTGCGTTTTCAGTTTTTAAGCTCTTATCTTTTAGCTATCTCACTTCGAGCTAGAAGTCCTTCACGGTCTTCCTTTGGGTTTTTTTTTTTAATCGCTGCTGAGGTCTTTAAAGGGCGTTTGGGTCACGTAGGAACTGAAAAGTGGAACTTCAGTCTGTTTTATCTACTTCCCATTCCCTGAATATTTATTGAATTCCTTTGCTGTGTGAAGTTGAAATTCTTCTGACAGGAGAGCCTGAGTTACTGTGGAAGTAAAGAAGAGAGAACCTGGTTGTGCGGGTTATCCCTCTCCTTAAGCCGCAGGAACTGGAAATCTACACTAGTTTGGTAGTTCCTCTCTGATCTCTGTACACCTGCAGCGCAGCCAGAGGAAGCTCAGAAAAGTTCCCCAAATCTGTGTGACGGCGGGGATTGGAGCAGAAAGAACCCTGCGAACTTGGGGAAGCATCCACGTCAGAACAAGAGGAGGTTTAGATGACCCTTTCCACGCTGCCACGTTTTTCTTTTGTTTGTCTCAGGATGTAAAGCGTCACTTTAGGAAAGGAACTTCATCTTCAGACAGAAATAATTAATCACAAATACACTCTGAGATATTTAGGTTTTTTTTTTTTTTTTTTTTTTTTTGCCTAGCATTAGATTGTTTGTGTTTTGTTTTGTTTTTAAAAGCATTTCTCATATACAGTGTACCTGACAGGAAAGAAATACGAAAAAACTATTAATGGTTTATTTGTGTGTGTGTGTGTGTGTGTGTGTGTGTGAGAGAGAGAGAGAGAGAGAGAGAGAGAGAGAGAGAGAGAGAGGAGAGGACAAGTTATCTGATGTGCAGGTCAGAGGACAACTTGCAGTTGTTCCTCTCCTTCCACCATGTGGATCCCAGGGAGCAAATTTAACCTGCTCAGACATGCACCAAAGTCTTTGTTTGAATTACAAGGGTCATATCTAAGCAATTAGCCCACAGAGAAGCAAATGCTTTCAGGTCATTGTTGAGCCACCAAGAATCTCTTACGCAGAGTTCTTTAAATGAATGGAGTAGATATGGGAAAAGCAGATTCTCATACGACACCTTCTTCTTGTCAGTAGGAGGACTGCTCAATAAGATGGTTTGTGAGCCACAATTCCTTGGAGTCTAATCATGCCCAGCTCTTCTTGGAAAGCAGATTGCCTTTGGGTTAATTTACAACAGGTTATCAATTGCCCGAGACTCCTGAGGGGAAAAAAAAAGAAAAAAAAAGGTAAAGTAAATATTTCCTGCAGTCCTGCAAGCTGCTTCTTGGTTATTGTAAAATCCCCAAGGTGACATGTCTTCCAAGACCTCACTTAGAAGTTTTGAAATTTAAAGGACTGCCTCTGGCCTTGGGGATGTGCTGGTTGCTCACTAACATGATCCACTTGCTTCAAAGGTCTCCACAGACTGTTCTGTATCTTGACTGGATCAAAGTCAACACTGGTTCTAAGAGTCCACTCCAGTTTTGTAAGCTTTTAGTGATAAAGAGAATTCCCAGCTTCTTTGTATTGTTTCTTACAAAATGGGAAGCCCATGTGATCTCCAATCCTCTCAAAAAAGAAAGTTTAACTTAAAGTTTCCAAAGGTCTAAAATGTAACATGACCAGATTCCTGGGACCTCTTCTGACTTCCACTGGGACCAGACACACATGTGATAAACAGACATATATGCAAACAAAACATTCATACAATAAAAAATAAGCTATTTTAAAAAAATTGTTCAAGCCGGGCGGTGGTGGCGCACGCCTTTAATCCCAGCACTCAGGAGGCAGAGGCAGGCAGATCTCTGTGAGTTCGAGACCAGCCTGGTCTACAAGAGCTAGTTCCAGGACAGGCTCCAAAACCACAGAGAAACCCTGTCTCGAAAAACCAAAAAAAGAGAGAGAGAATAATGTCTGTCTGGCTAATAGCACGAGCCTCTAGGTTCAAAGGTCAAATGAAAGAACATGCAGACGTACAGTGTAACATTGGCAAGTCTGCCGGCTAGAGCGATGGAGAAAGAGAAGACCAGAGATGGATTCCCAGCACCCACCACCCACATGGAAGGCTCACAGGACCCGTGACCCCAGCTCCAGGAGAGCCGCTGCCCTTTGAGGTCTCCACAGGCACCTGCACCTACATCCACTCCCCTTGTGGTGGTTTGAAGGAAATGGCCTCCATGAGCTCATAAAGAGTGGCAGCATTTGGAAGGGTTGGGAGGTATGGCTTTGTTGGCGGAAACATGTCCTTGGGAGTGGGCTTTGAGGTTTCAAAAAGCCCGTTCCAAGCCCAAAGTCCCTCTCTTCCTACGGCCTGTGGGTTTGGCTGGAGAATTCTAAGCTACTTCTCTAATACAATGCCTGCCTGCATACCACCATGCTCCCTGCCACGACTGAATGGACTAAGCCTCTGAAATTGTAGGCAAGCCCCAATTAAATGCTCGCTTATAAGAGTTGCCAAGGTCATGGTGACTCTTTACAGTGCTATAACACTGGCGAAGACGGGAGTCTGTCCCAGGGAGCAGGGTATTGCTGTGGCAGGCCTGACTGTGCTGTTTGCTGGTGCCATGTGGACTTTGGATGAGGAAACTGGTTGCACACTTTATATGGGGCTTAATGAGCCATACTATTAGACACAGAGAAGACAGTGGTGCTGAGAGCAATGTAGATTATGACAGCCTAGCTTGTGTTTTCAGACGAGAAGAATATTCGTAAGTGACCTGGAAACTGTTTTTGTGATATTTTGGCAAAGAATAAGGTTGCTTTCTTCCCTTTGCCAAAAAAATCTACCTGAGGCTAAATTGAAGAGTTTTGGATCAATGGCATTGACAGAGATTTCTTTTTGTTTGTTGGTTGGTTGGTTTTGGTTTTTGGTTTTGTTTATTGAGACAGTATTTCTTTGTGTAACAGCCCTGGCTGTCCTAGAACTTGCTCTGTAGACCAGGCTGGCTCAAACTCACAGAGATCCACCTGCATCTGCCTCCCAAGTGCTGGGATTAAAGGCATTCACCACCACCACCCAGCAAAGATATGTATCATAAAACAAATTTTGGGTATATGTAATCTCACCATTCATTAAAGGTGAAAGCAAATTTGCATTTTAATGGGATTGATGTACATGTTTCTTTTTGCATAAAGAATGAAATGGTAGGGCTGGAGCGATGACTCAGCAGCTACTTTTCCAAACGATCTGGGTTCAATTCCCAGCACCCATATGGCAGCTGACAACTTGTCTTTAACTCCAGTTCCAGATCTGACATCTTCACACCAGTGCTCATAAAATAAAGTTAAATAAATCATTTTTGAAAAAGAATGAAATCATAGTTGACTATTTGGTATTGCAGGACGTAGGACATCGTCCACATTTCTCAGAGTTGACTGGTATTTTGAGTTCATAATTATCAATGATATGAATCTGATTTGCATTAATGTGTATAAAACTGATAGTATGTTTAGTGCCATTTCAGATATTGTTGGAAACTCTGCCCTAATTCCAATCCTATCATAAGTCAGCAACTCCAGTAGCAATTACTTATTAATATGTGTGTGTATGTACACATGATATATTTGTTTTTTTTGTTTTTTTTTTTTTTTTGGTTTTTCGAGACAGGGTTT
>NC_022011.1:18142095-18147743 GCF_000317375.1 Microtus ochrogaster | reverse complement strand
CCTGTCCTGGAACTAGCTTTGTAGACCAGGCTGGTCTCGAACTCTCAGAGATCCGCCTGCCTCTGCCTCCCGAGTGCTGGGATTAAAGGCGTGCGCCACCACCGCCCGGCCCACATGATATATTTGTATACATATGAAACAGTGTATGTGGTGGTCAGAGGAAAACTTTGTGGAGCTGGTTCTCCCCTTCCATGTTTACAGGGGCTTCCAGGTATTGCACTCAGGTTGTAGGCTTGCACTACAAGTGCCTTTATCTGTAGACTCATGTCACATTTTGTTTTATTTATATATTTTTGAGACTCCCAAGGCAGATGGGGAGGTTTCTCTCCCATCTGCCAGTTCCCAAATAACCACTCTGAGGCTTAATATTAATTACAAGCTGTTTGGCCTATTAGCTCAGGATTATTATAAACTAGCTCTTACAACTTAAATTAGCCCATTTCTATTATTCTATATTTTGCTCATGTCTTGTTACCTCACATCTTGTTTCTTCAGCCACTGCTGGCACCTCTCTGACTTCACCTTCTTTTCCCCTGTATCTGTTTGGATTTCCCACCTAGCTATATCCTGCCCTGCCATAGGTTAAAGCAAGATCTTTATTAACCAATGGTAATTCACAGCCTACAGAAAGGTGTCCCCACATGAGGGGTTGTAATAGCAGCTTAGCATTTACAGGAAACACATCTAGCATGATTGTGACTTCTTTTCTCTGAGGTGTCTAGGGAACAGGATTTGCCTATTTTGTACTCAGCTACATTTGTTTCCATGTCCCTCAGATTCAAGTGATAATCAAATGGTAAGCATCACTTTTAGGGTTTGGTGGACAAAGTATATAATTCTGGGGATTGAATTTAGGTTATGAAGCTTGTTTTTTGTTTTTTGTTTTTTTTACCTGCTGAGACATCTTGCTGACCCTTTATCTGAATCTGTGACTTCTGGGATTTTTCTCTTGCTAGATTCTTAGGTATACAAGCAGGAACGATATCTTTCTGAGTCAAATGTCAAAGTTCGGAAAGAAGTACCCAAAGGCTTCTGTTTCCTGAGCTTAGATAGTTGTCATCGGTAAAACAGAAGTCATGCTTGCTACAGTCAGTCACAAATAGCATGGATCACAGGAATCAGCTATCCACTAGCCAGGCAGAAAACACTGAAGTGTGCTCAGTGCACCTTGGCATTTTGAGAGAGATCTTGATCTTGTTCTGTTTTTTCCACAGCACCCTTCAGGGAGTAATTAACCTGCAGGCCATTGACTACAAACACTGAGGTCTCCTTAAGGCTCCCAGGGCACTGACATAGCAACGGTCTCATAACAAATTCCACATGCTCCCTGCTAAAATATCTCTAAGCAATTTTGGTTTTGAAAAAGTTGTGCAAGTGCGGAAACAATTTTGAGGATCATCAAATAAATTGAGCACATGAGAACATTTCCCAGAACTCTAACATGTACTTTGTCTCCTGCAAGTTAGGTGCAGTCTGTATCTTCTAGGGCAAAGCAGTCAGAATACCTCCAAGTCTAGACTTAGGGAATAGGAAATGTAGTCGAGCATGGTGGCGCACGCCTTTAATCCCAGTACTGGGGAGGGAGACGCAGGCGGATTTCTGTGAGTTCGAGGCCAGCCTGGTATACATGAAACATGATACAGATTCTTTTAGTATAAATTCTGGGTGCTGGTGGCATGTGTGTTTAATCTCAGCACTCAGAGCCAGGTAGATCTTTGGGTTCAAGGCCAGTCTGGTGTGTCGAGTGAGTTCTAGGAAGGCCAGGCCCGTGACCGAGAACTCCTGTCTCAAAAAAAAAAAAAACAAAAAAAACAAGTAAACAAACAAACAAAAGGAATTCTAGCCTGATGTGGTGCATGCCTTTAGTTTCAACCCTCAGGAGGTAGAGGCTCTGCCTAGAGCTTTGTAAATTTGAGGCCAGCATAGTTTACAAAGTGAGAACCTGTCTCAAAACAATCAAACAATCAAGAATTCTAGGGCGTCCATGTGTATTCCTGGTTGACTCACTCTGTGGACTGCCTGCCTCTGCCTCCTGAGTGCTGGTAGTGAAAGCGTGCACCTCCACAGTCAGCTTCCATGAGATGTCCCTGAAGTGAGGAAAAGAAGGAAGTGTGAAGTCTTGAGTTTTATAATTTTGTGTTTTCCTCAGGGATCTAGACTGGCTGAATCCAGCTGGACTGACCAGGTCAGCTGCTTGACAGCAGACAGGGATGCCTGGGGCGGAAATAGTAAACTAGACCAGTCTGAACTGCCTGTGTCCTGATAACTAGGGAGGGTGTTGTAGCTACTACTTGTTTGGAACACAGTTTGGAGAAATCCTTTCCTCTCTTAAAAGGAAAACAGAGTTATTTTTTGTGAGTCTTTTTGTTTTGTTGTGGTTTTTGATATAGGGATTCTCTGTGTAACAGCTCGGGCTGTTCTGAAGCTGGCTTTGTAGATCAGGTTGGCCTTGAACTCACAGAGATCCACCTGTCGCTGTCTCTCCAGTGCTGGGATTAAAGGTGTGCGCCACCATTGCCTTGTTCTTTTTTGTGAGTCTTTAAGTGAAAAGATAAACACATTGTGTGTTAATGATGGAATAAAGTAAGCTTTAAAATCAAATGAGACTGAGCTTCTTGGGGGTAAACATCTTTACAAAATGTGTAGGGTGAGGCAATGGCAGGTTATAAATTTTGAATTCATGGGATACTTTATTTATTTTTTATTTTTTGGTTTTTCGAGACAGGGTTTCTTTGTGGCTTTGGAGGCTGTCCTGGAACTAGCTCTGTAGACCAGGCTAGTTTCGAACTCACAGAGATCCGCCTGCCTCTGCCTCCTGAGTGCTGGGATTAAAGGCGTGCGCCACCATCGCCCAGCTTCATGGAGTACTTAAAAACAGTGTTCGTTTATTTATTTATTTATTTATTTATTTATTTATTTATTTATTTATTTATTTCCAAGACAGGATTTCTCTGTAGCTTTGGAGCCTGTCCTGGAACTTGCTCTGTAGACCACGCTAGCCTCAAACTCACAGAGAGTCACCTGCTTCTGTCTCCCAAGTGCTGGGATTAAAGGCGTGCCCCCCCACTACCTGGCCTGTTGTTGTTATTTGGAAGCTAAAAGAATACCATTCCAAGAGGGGCTAGGAATGTGAGTTTTGTTTTCTTGGGTTGTTCCTCATCTAAACACATAGTTTGATGATTTTCTCTGACTCTTTCCTGGAGAGATATGATCAGCCATGTGCAAAAGGCAGCTGACAATATGGCCAGCTGTGCCAACAAGGAACACAACACTGTTAGGTAATGCCATTTTCAGAGGCATAAACACCCTCTAATGCATCAAGTCTATGAAAAGCTGAGCAAGCTCAGAACATATAAATTTTTTGCATACCAAACAATGTTTAGAAATAAATTTCCCACAAAAAGCAGAGAAACTTGGATCTAAGTCTTGGACTGCAGACTCAAAATCAGATCTCTAGAAAAGTCTAGAGCCAAGAAAAAGGAGAGGATTTTTTTTTCTAAGAAAGCCTCATTGCCTTCAGTGTAATTGACCTGTAATTGGAAGGTGGCAAATGAAGCTTAGAGATTTCAACTTCTGAACATATGTTACTATGACCACACGTGTGTAACTCAGGGCTTCCATTCACTTAGATTATAGAGATATGACTTTGTTTTGGGACAAGGTCTTCTCTATTTGTAGCACTAGCTCTCTTGGAACTTTCTATGTGGATCAGGCTGGCCTCAAATTCACAGAGATCCTCCTGCCTCTGCCTCCCAAGTGTTGGGATTAAAAGCCTGCGCAACTATTCCAGGCTTTCAGAACGTAGATGCACAAAGTAACCTTTGTAGTTCAGCAGTAGTTCAGCATCATAGACACGCCCATTGTTCAAGGTCTCCATTCTAATTGGTCAACACTATGCTGAGCTAACTGGTTAGTAAATATGTTGAATGGCATCCTGATATAATTCAAATACTTATAACAAAAACGAAACTATTAATTCAAAATATTTCTTATTTTATTCTCTTTTGTAGTATTGTTGACCGTATCCTTTGCTTTACAGAAGCTTTTCAGTTTCAGGAGATCCCATTTATTAATTGTTTCTTTCAGTGTCTGTGCTACTGGGGTTAAATTTAGGAAGTAGTCTCCTGTGCCAATGTGTTTGAGTGTACTTCCCACTTTTTCTTCTTTGAGGTTCAGTGTGGTTGACTTTATGTTGAGGTCTTTGATCCATTTGGACTTGAGTTTTGTGCATGGTGATATATGTGGATCTAGTTTCATTCTTCTACATGTTAATATCCAGTTATGCCAGCACCATTTGTTAAATATGCCTTCTTTTCTCCATTTGATATTTTTTGCTTCTTTGTCTAAAATCAGGTGTTAGGTGTGTAGATCGATATCCGGATTTTCAGTTTGGTTCCATTGGTCCTCCTGTCTGTTCTTATGCCAATACCAGGCTGTTTTCAGTACTGTAGCTCTGTATTAGAGTTTGAAGTCAGGGATTGTGATGCCTCCAGAAGTTCTTATTGTACAGGATTGTATTGACTATTTTGGTTTTTTTTGTTTTGTTTTATTTTGTTTTTTGCTTTTCCATATGAAGTTGAGTACCATTCTTTTGAGGTCTGTGAAGAATTTTGTTGGGATTTTGATGGGCATTGCATTGAATCTGTAGATTGCTTTTGGTAAGATTGCCATTTTTACTATGTTAATTCTACCTACCCAAGAGCATGGGAGATCTTTCCACTTTCTGGTGTCTTCTTCAATTTCTTTCTTCAAAGATTTAAAGTTCTTGTCATACAAGTTTTCCAGTTGTTTGGTTAGAGTTACTCCGAGATATTTTATGCTTTTTGTGGCTATTGTGAAGGGTGATGTTTCTCTGATTTCTTTCTCAGTCCATTTATCATCTGTGTAAAGGAGGGCTACTGATTTTTTTTTGAGTTAATCTTGTATCCTGCTACATTACTGAAGGTATTTATAAGTTGTAGTTCCTTGGTACAATTTTTGGGGTCACTTATGTAAACTATCATATCATCAAGAAATGGTGAGAGTTTGACTTCTTTTCTGATTTGCAGCCCCTTGATTTCCTTTTGTTGTCTTATTGCTCTAGCTAGGACCTCAAGAACTATGTTGAATAGATATGGAGAGAGTGGACGACCTTGTCTTGTTCCTGATTTCAGTGGGATCTCTGTGAGTTTCTCTCTGTTTAGTTTGATGTTGGCTGTTGACTTGCTGTTTATCGCCTTTATTATATTTAGGTCTGGTCCTTGTATCCCTGCTCTCTTCAAGACCTTTATCATGAAGGGTTGTATTTTGTTGAAAGTTTTTTTCAGCATCTAAGGAGATGATCATGTGGTTTTTACTTTTTAGTTTATTTATATGGTGAATTACGTTGACAGATTTTCATATGTTGAACCATCCCTGCATCTCTGGAATGAAACCGACCTAATCATGGTGGATGATGGTTCTGATGTATTCTTGGATTCAATTTGCCAGTATTTTATTGAGTATTTTTGCATCAATGTTCATGAGTGATTTGGGTCTGTAATTTTCTTTCTTAGTAATGTCTTTCTGTGGTTTGGGTATCAGGGTAATTGTAGCCTCATAAAAAGAGTTTGGCTATGTTCCTTCTGTTTCTATTGTGTGGAACAATTTGAGGAGTATTGATATTTTCT
>NC_022011.1:18140488-18141950 GCF_000317375.1 Microtus ochrogaster | reverse complement strand
CCCCACACAAGAGCAGGCAATGCTCTCAACCGCCAAGCCATCTCGCCAGCCCCTGAAAATCTTGTAGAATTCTGAGCTGAAACTATTTGTTCCTGGGCTTTTTGGGTTTAGAGACGTTTGATGACTGTTTCTATTTCTTCAGCAGTTATATGTCTGTTTAATTTGCTTATCTGGTCTTGATTTAATTTTGGTAAGTGATATTTATCCAGAAAGTTGTCCATTTACTTTAAGTTTTCCAATTTTTTGGAGTACAGGTTTTTGAAATATGACCCGATGATTCTCTGAATTTCCTTCGTGTCTGTTGTTATGTCCCCCTTCTGGATGACATTTCATAATTCTAAGATAAGGCTGTCCTATGACATGTTTACAAGCAGAATCCCTCCTTAGTGCTAAATTATACATCCTTTTAAAGACATATGGGGAACAGTGAAATAACTCAGCAAATAAAGGTGCTTGGCTTCCAAACCTGATAACCTGAATTCAATCCCCAGGACTCATACGGTAGACACAGAGAACAGACTCTTGAAACCTGTTCTCTGACCTTTACAGGTATGAAGTGGTATGGACACACACACACACACACACACACACACACACACACACACACAAATGTAATGAAAATTTAAAACTCTGCACACTTAGATAACAGATGATAGAAAGATGAATAGATAAAGATTATGAGGAAAAACAAGACAAGCTAAACTTTTTTTCTTGTTGTGTAGCTATGTGTGTCACCAAGTCTGTTGTGTTCTCTACTTTTCAGCTAATATGTAAATACCCCACGTTCTCCTAGAACAGTGCCTTATAGAAATTGCTCAGAGCTAGCATATGCCCTATAAACCCAAACCAACCATTATAGTGAGTATTTTTCTTGTTTTCTTGTTGTTGGTTTTTAAGGATTGTTTTATTTCATTGATTGTTATTTTAGATACTATTTTTATTATTTTAAACGTGGGCCCTTAGGAAGAGCAGCAAGTACTCTTAAATGTTGGGCCATATTTCTAGCCCCTGTTTCTTTCTCTGTGTGTTTAGTGGTTGTTGTTTGTTGTTGTTATATTTTGTCTTGAGATAAGGTCTCTTGTAGCCCAAGCCGGCTTTTTAACTCACTGTGTAGCTAAAGACACTTTTGATCTCTTGATCTTCCTGCTCCCTTCTCTCAAATACCTGTGTTATAGGCATGTACACTACATACAGTTTTATGTGCTGCTATAGATCAAATGCATGAAAATCAGTTATACTTTCTGTACACGTTATATATATATCTTGTGAATGTAATTTTATTTATTTATTTGTTTTTTGAGACAAGAGTCTCTCTGTTTAACAGCTCTGACTGTCCTGGAACTTGCTTTGTTGATGGAGAAAGGTCATTGATTAATTAAATAAAGAAGCTGCTTGCCCTGATAGGTTAAAACATAGGTGGGAGGAGTAAACAGAACAGAATGCTGGGAGGAAGAGGAAGTGA
>NC_022011.1:18133866-18140313 GCF_000317375.1 Microtus ochrogaster | reverse complement strand
TTCCCTGTAAGACCGGTGCTCACAGATTATTAGAGATGGGTTGATCGGGATATCTGAATTAGCCAGTAAGGGCTAGAGCTAAAGGGCCAAGCAGTGTTTAAATGAATACAATTTGTGTGTTGTTATTTCGGGGCATAAGCTAGCAGGCGGCCCCGGGGTGCTGGGGACGCAGCTCCGCAGCTCATATTACAACACTTTGTAAAGCAGGTTGGCCTCGAACTCACAGAGATCCATTTGCCTCTGCCTCCTGAATGCTGGGATTAAGACATGCACCCTCACTGCCTGGCATGAATGTAATTTTATATATTTAGTGCATCTGTATTTTAACTATGAGCCCCTCATGTGAGGTCTGGTGTGAAAATTTCCATTTAGGGTGTCGTGCTGCTAAGTTGTGGGCTTTGATTTTCTTTTAGATTTGTTTTATATTTCTTTGTGTGTACATGTGTGCACATATATAAGTGGATGCCCTACAGTGGCCAGAGGGGGGCATTGGATCCTCTGGTAACAAGCAGTTACGAGCGGACACTTTGGGTGTTGGGAGCCAGACTTAGGTCCTCTGTAAGAGCAGTGAATGCCGGGGGAGGGAGATGGGAGGCGGTGGCGGGGGGGGGGGGGGGAGATCCTTAATTGAATAATAAAATTTAATAAAAAAATATAAAAAAAACCAAAAAAACAACAACAACAAAAAAAAAGAGCAATGAGTGCCCTTAATTGCTGAGCCATCTCTCCAGTCTTAGATTTGGGTTTTGGATCAGGACTTTTTGGCCTCCACTCTCCTTGGTTTGAGGACTTTACCTACACAGTTAGCTAAGGGGTGTGGCTTATATAAACTCTAGATTCAAAGATGCACCTGCTGTCTTGATAGTATCTCTCCGAAGCTCTGAGGCATGTTAAACTGAACATGGCTGAAGCATCCCATCCTCTCCACAACCCCACTAATCCTACACTCAAAGGCAGTTCTAAGCTAGAGAAAAGGGAAAACAACTTGGTATCTATCTTCCTTGACTCTCCCTTGCTCTTAGCTGTCCTACCCTTTAACCAATCTTTAGCACTTACCTTTGCTCTGCCTTCTAAATAATGAGAATCCTGCCACTCCCTACCCTCTTTGCTGCAAGTTTTCTGGTCCAATATGCAATCATTTCCTGACTGAATCATTGCAAACCTCTGAGCTGATTCTCTTAGTCAGCTTTCTGATGGTGTGACAAATACCCAAGATAAATTAAAGCGTGGAAGGTTCGCTTTGTGTCCTGGCTAGTTTTTATGTCAGGTTGACACAAGCTAGAGTCATCTGAGAGGAGAAAACCTCAATTTTGAAAATGCCTCGATAAGATGGGACTGCAAGAGCCTTTCCTGTAGAGCATTTCCTCAACTAGTGTTTGATATGAATTGTGCCACCCCTGGGCCAGTGGTCCTGGGTGCTATGACAGTCTGAGCAACCCATAAGGGTCAAGCCAGCAGGCAATACTCCTTCATGGCTTCTACATCAGCTCCTGCCTCCAGGTTCCTGCCCTGTTGAGTTTCTGCCCTGCCTGCCTTTGATGACGAACAGTGATGTGGACGTATAAGCAAAATCAATCCTTTCCTCCCCAACTTGTTTGGGCGTGGTGTTTATGACACCATCACTAACCCTACCTGACACTTTGGCTCCGTTTCAGAGATTCCAGCCCATAATTGCTTAGCCAGTTGCTTCAGGCCTGTGGAGAAGGCAGATGCCATGGAGGTGAATCCCCCACGTGTGATGGGGTAAAGCGACTCACCTCACGGCAACCTGGACGTGAAAAAGAGAGGTGGAGACTGGTAAGATGGCTCAGTGGAGGGGAGCGAAGAAGAACGTGTAGTTCAATAGAAAACCATAAAAAAGATGGCGCAGTGGAGGGGAGCGAAGAAGAACGTGTAGTTCAATAAAGAAGCAATAAAAAAGATGGCACAGCAAAAAAAAAAGATGGCGCAGTGGGTAAGGGTTATTGCTGCCATGCCTGATGGCCTGACTTTGATCCTCAGGACCCACAAAGTGGGAGGAGGAGAAGAACTGATTCCCACAAGTTGTCCTCAGACCTTTACACGCGTGTCTCTTCGTGCTGTCTCAAAGACTGAGGCACATTCCTACCCAAGACCTTTGTACCTCCTTCTTTCCGGTACTCTGTGTTTTCCAAATACTTGTCTTGCCACGCTCCAACGTCCTTCAAGTCTTAACGTTTCCTTCTCTATGGGACCCTTCCTGGCTTCCTTTACTAACATGTTGACCTCCTCCCCTCTCTCAGCTGTGTAACTTTTCACTATGGTATGTGTCTTAGCTAACGTAGTTTGGAGCTCACCTAGTAAACTTGTTTATTGTCTGTCTGCCCCACTAGAATGCCCGCAGACAGGGAGTTTTACACATTTTATTCACTACTGATTGCCGCCCACTGTTCCTGGCTTATATGAGGTGGTCAGTAGAGCTTGTGAAATGAACACTAATGTGTCTATAGTTCTCGTCTTTTTTTTTCTTTTTTTAGATCTTGTAGGTATTTCTGATCCCACAGTGCTCACTCGTTCACTCTTTCTCTCCCTCCTTCCATGTCTTAAATCTTTCACTATGTGTATGTGCCTAAGTGAGTATTTGCCACGTTGTGCTGGTCCAGACCAGGGAACCAGATCTTCTGGATTCGGAGTTAGAGGTGGTTGTGAACCACCCAGCGCTGGTGCTGGGAACAGAACCTGGGTCCTCGGGAAGACGAGGGAGCCCTCTTAACCACTGAGTCGTCTCTCCAGTCCCATCAAAGTTCTTCCTCTTAACAATTTACCTTCCAGACAAAAACTTTCTCTGAAGCCAGATCTAGTGGTTCATACCTGCAATCCCAGCGAGTACTTGGGAGATTGAAGCAAAAGGGTACATTTGAGGTTACCCTGGGCTACCTGGTAAGGCCTTATGTTAAAAAAGATTGTCAGGACCTTGGTTTGGGCCACAGAGTCCACATGGATGTTCACAACCATTTGTAATTCCAGTTCTAGGGCATCCAGCTTGACTCCTCTGCAAGAGCAGTAAGAGCTCTTAACTCCTGAGCCATCTCTCTAGCCCTCTAAATAAGTTTTGTACTGTAAAGTATCAACAGAAAATAGTGCAAGCATATGTATAAACTAGTAATGCAATTGTTTATTATTATTATTATTATTGTCATATACTGTTATATATATAATTATAATATTATATATATTTGTATGTTTGGGGCTGGAGAGATGGCTGGGTGGTTAAGAGCACTGACTCAACTCATCTTCCAGAGGACCAGGGTTCAATTCCCAGAAACCACATGGCAGCTCATAAGTGATTGTAAATCCAGTCCCTGGGTGATCTGACACCTTCACACCACTGCCAGTAAAATAAAGTGAAATAAATCATAAAAATTCTTTTAAAAATAAACAGTGTGTTTGATTTTTTTAGATGGTTGCTGACACAGTAGCTTTGTTTACTCTAGCATCAGCACGAACATGGAGAAATGCTTTAAATTACATTATAGTTCCTTGTTAGCTGCAGCATTGTTTGTGACATGCGACTGTAGGAAGCGCCAACACACACCCTTTGTTCTTCCACTCCACAACAGTACCATTGGCTCAGGACAATGAAAACAACCCTTCATGTTATAGAATACTTAAGCCACATTATATTTCCCTGAGTAGCTCAACAATGAATTATTGTAGTGCTGAAGTAAGATCTGGGCTGAAGAGAGGACTCAGCAGTTGAGAATACTGGCTGCCTTTCCAGTGGATGCAGGTTCGAGTCTCAGGGTCTACACCGTGGCTCACAACCAGATGTAACTTCAGTCCTAGGGAACCCATCCCCCCTATGACCCCAGCTGGCTGTGCACACCCGTGATACACATGCATGTAAACACCCTTGTGCTGGGATTAAAGGCCTGTGCTACTACAATTTTTATATATTATTATTGTTATTGTTTTTTTTTAAAGAAATTAATTTCTATTTAGGACTGGTGAGATAGCTCAGTGGTCAAAGCACTTGCTGCCAAGCCTGATGACCTGAGCTTGATCCTTAGGATCTACAGGTGGAAGAGAGATCCAGCTCCTGCAGCTTCTCTTCTGACGTCCACGTGTTCATTTTGGCACATTCCTATGCTTGCGAGAGTGTACACGTGCACACACACATGGACACACACACACACACATACCAATAAGTAAACAGAAAAAGAAATATTTATTAAAGGTTGCTGTTTACCGATTGCATTTGAAACTCCAACCAATCACTTCCTAATGATGTTTATTTTGGCTTTGAGAATGACGGCCATAATAAGAACGCCCTACTTTCTTTACTGCTTCTCAAGCTTAGAAAATGCTGAAAGAAGATGGAGGCCTTTCAAACATTTTAAGAATATTTCTTCACCAGGCAATGGTGGCTCATGCCTTTAATCCCAGCACTCAGGAGGCAGAGTCAGGTGGATCTCTGTGAGTTCGAAGACAGCCTGGTCTACAGAGCAAGTTCCAGGACAGGCTCCAAAGCTACAGAGAAACCCTGTCTCGAAAAAGCAGGAAAAAAAATTCTTCACTGGCTTAGGGAGTATGCCAGTGGTTACCAGGGGTACAGAGTGTTTCTTTGTAGCAACTAAGCATTTGCAATATGGGTGTAGATCATGTTTTGAAATTCCTGATACAGTTTTGGAAGTATAGGCCTTCCAGTATTGAACAGATTCTAAAAACTGGTAGGAGAACGAAGGGCCGTTCAGAAGAGCCTTGCTGTGGGTACCCGGCTCCCACAAATGGACAGAGCTCTTGTGTGAGGCCTCTTAGGTAAACAGACTTGTTTGCATTTGGGGAGGGTTTCTTAGGACCCATTTTCTACACGGTGGGCAAGTTTCTGAATACATAAATGTGATGTCTGTTCCTTTGATCAGTTCATAAGGAATTCTGAAGGACATGCAGCTCTCAGGGCCACTATCACAATAGGTCATTCTGACATGTTTTCCAAGACTGGCCCTTAATTTTTTATTACTACCACTTTTTTTTAAAAATTTAATGATGATGATGCATTTATGCATATCCCTGTGTGTCTGTATCTGTGCACCTACTCGAGGAGATCAGAGTTGTGTCATATCCCCTGAAGCTGGAGTTACAGGCAATTGTGAAATACCTGATGTGATGTGTGAGCTGGGAATCAACCCTGGTCTTCTGCAAGAGTAATACACACGTCCTCTTAACTGCTAAGCAACCTCTTGAGCCCTTATTACATTTATCTACTTATATGTTAGGGGGCATGTACAGTACATGGGTGTGTACGTGCATGCATGGTGTGTGTGTATTAGTGTGTGTGTAGATCAGAGAGCAACTCGTGAGGCTCATCTACCCAGTTCTTTCCGGGGATCAAACTCATTTTGTCAGGCGAGGTGGCAAATGCTTTTACCCTCTGAGCCATCTTCCTAGCCTCTATATTTTTTAAAAAAAAATTATTTTTAATTTTCAAAGTTTTATATTTATTTTATTTTATATACATGCATGTTTTTCCTGCATGTATGTCTGTGCACCACATGCATATGTGGTGCCAGTGGCAGTCAGAAGAGGGTGTTGGGTCCTCTGGAACTGGAGTTACAGATAGTGCTGAATCACCATGTGGCTGCAGGCAACCAAATCCCGGTTCTCTTACAAGAGTAACAAGTGTTCTAACCTCCTGAGCCATTTCTCTAGTTCTTTATTTTTTAAGAGCAGTTTAGGTTTGCTGAAAACTGCCAAATTAAAGCTTGCTGCTGTTATTTTTGTTTTTATTATGTTTATTATGTATTTAGGCAGCCCAGGCTGCCTACGGCTTGACATGTAAACAAAATACCAAATTAATTTTTAGCCCGACAGTGGTGGCGCACGCCTTTAATCCCAGCACTTGGAAGGCAGAGACAGGTGGCTCTCTGTGAGTTTGAGGTCAACCTGGTCTACAGAGTGAGTTCCAGGACAGCCAGCACTGCTACACAGAGAAACCCTATATTGAAAAAGAAAAAAAGAAAGCAACAAAAAATTTAATTGCAACTATTCATTATGCAAAAATCTTTACTTCATAATGCTCCTTTCTGTTTAAAGGAGAGCTTGCATTGTACGTAAGAATGTGGTACCTTGCCGGGTGGTGGTGGCGCACGCCTTTAATCCCAGCACTCGGGAGGCAGAGGCAGGCAGATCTCTGTGAGTTCGAGACCAGCCTGGTCTACCGGGCTAGTTCCAGGACAGGCTCCAAAACCACAGAGAAATCCTGTCTCAAAAAAACCCAAAAGACAAAAAAAAAAAAAAAAAACCCAAAAAACAAAGAATGTGGTACCTATAAACTAATGTCTTTCTTTGAAAAACATTTTACCCTTCTCATTAGAAACAAGTTTCTAATTAGGGTTAGTAATAGAGTACTCGCCAAGCCCTGGGTTTAACAGTATCTCGTGTGTGTGTGTGTGTGTGTGTGTGTGTGTGTGTGTGTGTGTGTGTGTGTGT
>NC_022011.1:18129927-18133766 GCF_000317375.1 Microtus ochrogaster | reverse complement strand
CCTTCGAGTACTGGGTCAGGGATAGGGCAGCGCAAAGTTGCTTCCTTCTTCTTCTCAGAAAGAAAAGACTTCCCCATAGCACTGGGGAGAGTCCTGGACCTGCCTCTGGCACACGTGAGCTGCTGGGCACAGTAGGAGCTTGGTGTTCCCTGAACTGGCTACAAGAGACTGGATGTCCTGGTGACTGCGTATGTCCCAGTGCTTCTTGGGCCTCTCAGGGTAGTTTTGAAGCAACTTATGAAGCTGATTTTAGAAGAACAGGAGAGGAATATGAAAAGGGTCTCTTTATGTAGCCCTGGCTATTCTGGAACTCACTATGTAGACCAGTGTGGTTTTGAACCCACAGAGATCCATCTGCTGCTGACCTCCTAAGTGCTTGGCTTAAAGGCATAATATAGAATTATTGACAAGTCAAAAACAACTGTAAGGGGTGTGTGTGCTGTGACATAGAATCTTAGATGGTCTTTGAGCTTCTTACAATTTTTTTTCTAGAGCAAAGAAGCAGTGTGGTTCTTCTGGGCTTTGGTCTTCACTCAGAGAGAATATAAGATTGATGTCCAATAAAATAGAAAGATTTATTTTTTATTTTATGTGTACGAGTGTTTTGTCTGCATGTATATATGTGCACACATATATACCTGGTACCCACTGAGGTCCACTGGCGTTCCAGAGAGCTGTGAGTCACCGTGTAGATGTTGGGAGCCAAACTCAAGTCCTCTGTAAGAGGAGCAAATGTTCCCAAGTACTGACCCCTCTCTCCAGTTCCTTTAATTCTTTTAATTTTCTCTTAATATGAGAGCAAATTATACGTGGAATTGGTTTTTGGAGTTGTGATTTTTTTTTTTATATCATTCCCCTTTTTCCAGGCCAGGATATACTGCCACCAGGGATCATGCTAAGAAGAAGCATAGAAATGGTGTGTGTGTGTGTGTGTGTGTGTGTGTGTGTGTGTGTGTGTGTGCGCGCGCGCGAGTGCACATGTGAGTATGTGAAAACAGTATACACAACAGCAGAGAGACTAATTTCTCTCTGACAACCATGCTTATTTATAGAGTCTTATGACTCAACCTATAACAAAACCAGTCAGCAGAGAAGCCTCTTGGACTGACTCACTGTGTTTCCCACCTGTCCCCTCGTCACTCTCGTCCCTCAACTGAAGTCTCTGGCATCAGAGAGACAGGAAATGTCTCTTGTCCAAACTTCCTGATGACTGCTTTTCTTCAGAGTCTACTGTCCCTGTCTGGTCTAAAGGGCACCTGGGCTTCAGCTGCTAATACCCCACAGAGTCGGTTAAAGAAACCCATTGCGTTACTGGTCTTCAGGTAACATATCTTAGCACTTGAGGGGTGGAGTCATGAGGTTCAGGAGTTCAATGCCAGCCTTAGCTATAAGACTAGAATGGGATGCACGAAACTCTGCCTCAAAAAGTCAAAAAACTAGGGCTGGCAAGAGGGTAAAGGTACTTGACTCTGAGCCTGACTGAACATGAGTTCAAGCACCAGGATCCACATGGTGAAAGGAGAGAACAAGCTCCTGAAAGGTGTCTTCTGACGTCTACATGCACACACAAAGGAGACAGATAGATAAATGTAACTTAAAAAGCTAAACAAACAACCCCCCAACCCTAACCCACCCTTCAAACCCAGAAAACCTACTATAAACCTAAAGCAAGACAGAGGAACCCCTTGAGAATCCCAGGCTCCCATTCATGTGCCAGGGCTTCCAAAAAGCCCTGTTTACTGCTTTACTAATGGCCTCTCATTGCTTCTGTTTCTGTTTTGTATTTAGTTCATTTTTCTTTTAAATCATGTGCATGCGTTCGTGTGTATCTGTGCACAAGTATGTGCACATGAGTGTGGGTGCCCATGCAAGCCAGGGGCACTGGATCCCCCCCAGAGTTAGTTATAGGTAGTTGTGAACTCCTTGATGTGGGTGCTGGGAATCAAACTTGAGTCTTCTGAAATAACAATACACACTCTTAACTTCTGAGTCAACTCCAGCTCCATATTTTGTTTTAATTTAATTTATTATTTAGAGGCAGAATCTCACTATGTATCTCTGACTAGTCTTGGAATCATGTCTTCCTGTCTCTGCCTCCCTCCCAAGTATTGGGATCAAAGATGTGTACCACCACCGCCCAGCTTCATATTTTTATTCTTAGCAAGGACTTATCTGCTGGAAGATAACATCAGCATTTGGATTTTTTTGCATTTGTGAATTATTTAAAACTGTCGTTTTCCTCAATGAAATTTTAATTATCTAGATGGCAGGGGGAAGTCTCTTTTGTAATGTCTATTATAGTTTATAGACCATCTAGAGAAGCATGGCCTAGTGACACGAATTAGGCTGCCCATTGATGGAATGCCTACTACAGGCACTCGAAGAGAAGTCCAGAATCGGCAGGTCTAGATTCGAAGTGTCTGTTGTAGGACAATGTGTCAAAGCAGGCCTGATGGTTCAGTGACTAAAGGCACAAACCGTCCAAGCCTGGTGTCTTGAGCTCTACCCCACATCTAAGGATGCACGGAGAGAACAGATTCCTCAAAGTCGTTCTCTGATCTCCACAGCTACATTGTGGTACATATTTCTCTCATTCCCCATCCCCCACATCATACACTTACAGTAATAAATAAACAGACACATGGTATTGTTTGTATTAAAATATCTTCCTATGTTTTATTTACTTGTTTTGTGTATATGCAGGCATGCACCATGCCACAGCATATGCATGTACATCAGAGGCCAAGTAGTGGAAAGCATTCCTTCCTTTCAACATGTGGGTGCTAGGAAATGAACCCCCAAGACCAGCACCTCCCACTCCCCAAAAGCAGGGGGATCCCTTAACTACTCTGAGAACTTCTTTCCATATGTCTAAAATGGGAATGAAAAAACCTCATCTTAAGGAAGCTAAGGATTTTTCTGAGTACTTAGTATGTGCCAGCTATTATTCTAGTTTTTTTTTAAAACTTGAATTAAAAATTAAAGGGTAATTTATTTTGAAACAGGGTTTCACTAAGTAGTCCTCCTGGTCTACAACTCCCTCTGTAGACCAGGCTGACCTGGAATTCACAGAGATCCACCTGCTTTTGCCTGTCCTAAGATTAAAAGCTTGAACCAGCACACCCAGATGCTAGCTACTGTTTTGTGTGTCATATCAGCTCAAAGATCCCAGTGTCACTACCAGCTTCATTCACTGATGGAGACACTGAGGATCAGATGTGTTCATAGATGTAAAGTAGCTCAATAAGAACAGGAAAGGAAGGCAGGGTTGGTTTTTAGAGAATATTTTTATCTCATATATATGGGTATTTTGCCTGTAGGTGTGTCTGTGTGTGTGTGTGTGTGTACATCATCATGCGTGCAGTGCTTGTGGAGGCCAGAAGAGGGTGTGGTGTCCCCTGGAAGTGGAACTCAATCTGGGTCCTCTGCAAGAGTAGCCAGTGCTCTTAAGCATTGAGTCATCTTTCCAGCTGCAAAGGTAAGGTTTTAAACCGAGGTAGTCAAGAACCAGAAACCAATCTTTTAAATAATATCTTTGTAGCTTACAAGCTCATGGTGCATGCTGAATAAGTGAATCAATCTATGTGGAAGTACTTGTGTAAGCTGTAAAATACAACATGCCCCTGTTAGGTACAATGTGCAGACAGCCAATGCCAGGAATAGGCATCAGATCCTGTGGAGCTGGAGCTGCCTGACGTGGGAGCTGGGATCTGAACTTGGGTCTTCTGCAAGAACAGCAACTACTTTTTTTTTTTTTTTTTTTTTGGTATTTTCGAGACAGGGATTCTCTGTGGCTTTGGAGCCTGTCCTGGAACTAGTTCTGTAGACCAGGCTGGTCT
>NC_022011.1:18129115-18129827 GCF_000317375.1 Microtus ochrogaster | reverse complement strand
AGACCAGGCTGGTCTCGAACTCACAGAGATCCGCCTGCCTCTGCCTCCCGAGTGCTGGGATTAAAGGCGTGCGCCACCATCGCCCGGCTACAGCAAGTACTTTTAACTCCCGAAACATCTCTCCAGCATCCTCAATCTCCTTTTAATAATATTGTGTGAAAATCTGTCATATCAGGATAGCAAGGTTACAGCTTTGTATTGCTTTAATCTTTTTTTGAGATAGGGTCACTTGTAGCCAAAGCTAACCTCAAACTTGCTCTGTAGCCAAGAATGACCTTGTACCTCTGAACCTCCTGCCCCACCTCCTAAGTGCTGGGATTTCGTTGTATATCACCGCACTAGGCTAATGAAACGGTAATTTAAATAAAGAAAAACCTAAGTGAAGAAAATAGCAACACAGAGAGGGCTTAAGGTATGATTTTCCTTTGGGTGTTCAGTTTGTCTTGGGGGCTGTGTGGGTTTGTGAGGCAAAGCCGATATGCAGCTGAGGTTAGCGTCCAATTCATCATAATCCCTCTGCCTCAGCCTTTTACAGGTAGATGCTGCCACCACAGCTACCTCAAAAGCTCTTCTTAAGAAGACATCTTTTTTTTTTTTTTTTTTGTTTTTCGAGACAAGGTTTCTCTGTGGTTTTGGAGTCTGTCCTGGAACTAGCTCTTGTAGACCAGGCTGGTCTCGAACTCACAGAGATCCGCCTGCCTCTGCCTCCCAA
>NC_022011.1:18125938-18129015 GCF_000317375.1 Microtus ochrogaster | reverse complement strand
CTCTTGTAGACCAGGCTGGTCTCGAACTCACAGAGATCCGCCTGCCTCTGCCTCCCAAGTGCTGGGATTAAAGGCATGCGCCACCACGGCCTGGCCATCTTTTCTGTTGTTCACTATGGTAAACACTTAATCTTGGTCCTTAAGCTGCTTTAATAATCTCCCAAGTGGAAGACTTAGGCTACCTTTGCCTTGCACTTCGACTTGAAAAGCTTCTTTTGTGGAAACTTCAAAGTGAATTTGACATGTTTCTTGCATAAACCCGACTCAGAGTGGTCTGAACTATGCTAGCCTTATGTTCTAGTTTTATTCTGTATCATCCATATGATCTAGGGTTAACATACATAGATGTGCAGAAGGATAGGAGGGTCTGAATTCCATAAGCATTCTGTTTTTGAGCCAGTAGCTCTGGGTTGGAACACATGTTTTGGGTGTAGTGGATTTCCTAATTTGTATGATGGCATCTTATGGCAGAATCCAGTGTGGAAGACAGTTATAGTTTCTGAATCTTAAGTCTCTCTCCCTCTCTCCCTTTCTCCCTTTCTCCCTCTCTCGGTCTTTCTTTCTTTCTTTCTTTCTTTCTTTCTTTCTTTCTTTCTTTCTTTCTTTCTTTCTTTCTTCCCTTTCTTTTCTCTTCTTTTTTTGCTGTTGGTTTTCCAAGACTGGGTTTCTCTGTGTAGCCTGGTTATTCCTGGAACTTGCTCTGTAGACCAGGCAGGCATGAAACTCAGAGAGACCCACCAGTTTTTGCCTCCCGAGTGCTGGAATTAAAGGTGTGCATTACCACCGCCCAGTGAGTCTTAACTCTATTTTTAAAATTAGCTACTAAGATTCAAGAGATTGCTGGGTTAGGTTGTCCATATGAACAACTCCATACCAATATTTAATAAAGAGATGTGATCATGCCCTAGACGTCCTTTCTTTCTGGTCACTTGCTAAGCCGCAGAAATTCAAGGTCAAAGTAGTACAGCTAGACATACCCAGTTAAACAGCTAGACATACCCAGTTAAACGTCTGTAAGGTATTTTGAAATCCTTGCATGAAAAACGAATGCCTAAGGAAAAGGGTGCAACTTCCCGTTTATGACACTGAAGTCTCAAACCTAGGATTTGTGCTTAGTTCCCTGTCTTTGGCATTCAGTTTAGTTCTGTGTTTTGTTCACATCCGGGACGGCTTTGTTGCCAATCTATTGGAAAGGTTTTTTTCTAGGTAGGTCACCTTTCCTTTAATTGGGCCAAGATATCAAGGATCTCTAGGTTCACATGGAAAAGACTTTTGTCACAAGTTAGCAATTATTTATCAGGCCAGGAACTGTCTCGTTAAGACTTTCGTTGGCTCAGGTCATTAGTTCATTCAATCATAGATTGAAAGGCTATTCTGGAAGAGTTTTTTTGGCGGTCATTTGTTTAGGTTCTCTTTTCCCACGGGAGGGAACTGAAACGTTGGCGAGATTAAGCACAGGGGTGGTGCTGTGCTTGGGAATCTATTCTTCTCCTTCATCTTCTACGTGTTTTCGTAAAAGTTTTGTGAAGATACAATAAAACCATAGACTACAAGACCACTTGGAGCACGCTTCTAAAGTGGAACAGAAAGCTAAGTACTCAAGGTGACGGGAGTGACTTAGGAATTCTGTAGGACTAAACCCTGGCTGGGTGTCCTGCCTTTCCACCTGCCTCTCCCTCCCACTTCTCCAGCCACCTTGCCTAGCTCCGCCCCCTCAGGTGGCCCCACCGGTTCCTGGTTAGCTCAGCTTCCTTCCCCAACCCCCGCCACCGCCGAGCGGAACCAAAGCGCTCTGACTCTGGGGACGGCCGGACCTTTCTAGCTGAGACTCATCGCAGCGGTGACTCGGCAGCCGCGTCCAGCGTCATCAGTGACAGCCCCGACCCTTGCTACGCTTTGCGTCGCTCTGCCAGGCGCAGTCGCCTCCTCCTTGGCAAATAGTCCTCGGCAGGGTCCGAGTTTTCGAGTCATCCGAGGTGGGAAACAGGAAAGGCTGCAGTTCAGGGGACGGGGAGTCGACGAGGAGAGAGAGCCGAGGGGCGACGTCTTCTCGGGGGCGCGCGAAGTGAGTTAGAAACTCCCTCCCTGCCCGGGATCCCTCCGCCTGCGGTAGCGGTGCTGAGGCCGAGGGAGCCGCCATTTTGGATGTTCGGTTCCTGCTGCCACTGCTGCCGCCGCCCCCGAAGCTGCTGGTTTCACTCGAGGTTTCGGGCCGGTGAGTGTCACTCGCGGCACTGAGAGCAGGTTGTGTCTTTGGCTCCGCTGCGGCTGCGAGCGTTTGCCTGGGAGCCTCCTGTCAGTCCCAGGGGCCCGGTCTCAGGCCGTGGGGGGTGAGGAGGACTCAGGTTGGGTCAGGTGGGACCGGGGCGCCCCCGGGCTTGCTCGGACTTCCTGAGGGCCGACATTCGGAGGCTGCTGAGCGGGAGCTGCGGCGCGCGGCCGTTCTGCCTGCGGCGGTGTTGTCCAGCCGGTGCAGGCCGCCTTAAACCCATTGACTTTTCTAGGCTGCGATTCTCCTTTGAAAGCCCGTTCAGGGAGCCTGGGATTCAGCGGGCTGGGCCCCACCCCCGCGTGTCCTCTCTGAGCCACGTCTCCGCGTTCTCTTGTGGTGGCCTCGGGTCAAAGCTTGGAACTCTCCGCATTTCCACATGCAGGGGTAATGCTACCTGTCCGTGCGGTGCCGGCCGCTCAAAACCGGACATCGGCCTCGCCTCCCTCTAACCTTCCAAGTAACTTCTGGACCTAAATTTTCCGCCTTTTTTTTTCTTTCCTTAAAAAAACAAAACAAAACAAATAACAAACAACAAAAAAAAACTTACCTGCGACTGCACTGCTACCCCTCCTCTCCAACTCTTGGTTCTGCAGACGTCAGTTTCTTGTAATTCTCCGTATCTTCCTCATTGCCCGGAACTGTGGGTTATGCTTCCCAGTTCGGGCTTGATGTTGGAGAGCCGTCCAACTACCTAGGGTGTAGTTCGGCAGTAAATGGGCTTAAAGCAGGCGGAGCGGCTTTAGTTGTGAAGGAGCTGTCAAAATACTTTCTAGATTTCCTTTCTGCCTTGAACGCTGAGCTTTTG
>NC_022011.1:18115597-18125087 GCF_000317375.1 Microtus ochrogaster | reverse complement strand
TGTAGACCAGGCTGGTCTCGAACTCACAGAGATCCGCCTGCCTCTGCCTCCTGAGTGCTGGGATTAAAGGTGTGTGCCACCATCGCCCGGCTTGATGCTTATTTTTAAAAATTTTTGAAGAATTATTTCTTTATTTATGTGTATGAGTGCCTTGCCTGCATGTATGTATGTGCACCACGTGCATGACTGGTGCCGGTGGAGGTCAGAAGAGGGTATTCGGATCCCCAGGAAGTGGAGTTATAGGCACTTGTGAGCTGCTGTGTGTGTGCTGGTAACTGAGTCCATGTTCTCTACAAGTTAAGGGCTCTTAGCCGCTGGGCCGTCTCTCTGGCCCTTTGATGCTTTATTTATTTATTTATTTTTATTTTTTATTTTTTGGTTTTTCGAGACAGGGTTTCTCTGTGGTTTTGGAGCCTGTCCTGGAACTAGCTCTTGTAGACCCCGCTGGTCTCGAACTCACAGAGATCCGCCTGCCTCTGCCTCCCGAGTGCTGGGATTAAAGGCCTGCGCCACCACCGCCCGGCTTTGATGCTTTATTATTAAGCTTTTGAAATGAGACTACAGGAAGAATTTTTACAGGTCATACAATGTCAAAGAGGACAGTATTTTCACTGTAAATATTCTGTGCGCTTATTTAAGAGACTCCTTCAGAGGCACCCATGGTAATTACTGTTAGATATGAGTTCCATGAGTATGTTGCTCTGCAGTTCAGTTTTTATTTATTTATTTATTTGTTCAGTTTTCTTTTAAAAAGAACTCAGTATCTCAGTGTACTTTACTACTGAAATGGTCTGTTTTTGAGTTCACTTTTGAAAACGTATTGAAAGACCTATCAGAAGTTATTTAACTCATTTCATGTTATGATATAACATACTGGAATTTAAATGCCATTCTTAGATGGTTTACAGTTTACCTGGGGAAAGTATACCTTTGCCAAACAGATATTAGCAAAGTGCTGCTCTGTGTATCATTGATCAGTACATATATAAGTGACTACCCCATCTTGGCTGTTTAGAATTGCACTAGAAGTTAACATTTGTGTTTAGTAAACTTCCATTTATTTCCTTCCTTCTTCCCTACCGCACCCTCCTCCCCTTTTGAAACATGATTTTGCTGACTTGCTCAGGCTGGCTTTAACTTGTAATCCTCCTGCCTTTGCTGAGTAGCTGGGATGAACAGGTCTGTGCCATCAGTCCTGGACCAGCTTTGGTGTTTTTTTTTTTTTTTTTTTTTTTTTTTTTTTTTTTTTTTTGGTTTTTTTGAAAAGGGGTTTTCCCGTAGTTTTTGGTTCCTGTCCTGGAACTAGCTCTTGTAGACCAGGCTGCCCTCAAACTCACAGAGATCCGCCTGCCTCTGCCTCCCGAGTGCTGGGATTAAAGGTGTGTTCCACCACCGCCCGGCTTCACCTTTGGTGTTTTAAGACAGTCTCCTGTGTTGCTCATGTTGGGCTGGAGCTTGGATGTGTCCTTATCTCTCCAGTGCTGGGAATGCAGGTATTTGCCACTCCAGGGCAGCATTCACTTTCTATTGTGAAGTTACCTGTTTTTGTGATATAGCCTGTTTACTAATAGCAATTATACAATCTAAGGGTGAATTTTAGAATGAAACTGTAAAATATAGAAATTACCAGTAATGCCTTGCTGATATTTTACCCAAAATTATTTTTAAAAAGCCAAGTAGTGGGATTGCTAGCCTACCATAACTTAAAGCTACAGATTCTATCCCCATTCTACCTCCCAGAAAGTCAAAACCAAAAGGTTTTAAAACTAACCAGTATTTAAAAACGATAAAAAACCCAAGTAGTTTTAAGTGAATTATTAAAAATTCTTTATGCAAATATAAAAGGTCAAATGAGTTCTTCCAGTGGTTTTTCTTTTTAATTTAAAAAGTTGAATTGAAATTTATGTGCCAAGACAGATTTCAAAATGCTTAATCTTGCCAGGCAGAGGTGGCACATACCTTTAGCCCCAGCACGTTGGAGGCAGAGGCAGGTGGATCTCTTTGAGTTCGAGGCCAGCCTGGTCTACAGAGTGAGTTTCAGGACTACACAGAGAAACCCTGTCTCGAAAAACAAAAGCTTAGGGGCTGGAGAGATGGCTCAGAGGTTAAGAGCATTGCCTGCTCTACCAAAGGTCCTGAGTTCAATTCTCAGCAACCACATGGCTCACAACCATCTGTAATGGGGTCTGGTGCCCTCTTCTGGCCAGCAGGCATACACACAGACAGAATATTGTATACATAATAAATAAATATTTTAAAAAAAGCTTAATCCCTTTATTTCTATTTGATAGGAACATTTTTTTTTTTTTTTTTTTTTTCAAGACAGGGTTTCTCTGTAGCGTTGGAGCCTGTCCTGGAACTAGCTCTTGTAGACCAGGTTGGCCTCTAACTCACAGATAACCGCCTGCCTCTGCTTCCCGAGTGCTGGGATTAAAGTGTGCGCCACCACCGCCCGGCAGGAACATAAAATTTTGTGTATGTAGTAAGATATAACTGATCAAAACTTCAAAACTTGCCCTTAGGTCCCAGCCCTGGGGAGGTAGAAGTAGGCAAATCTTTGAGTTTCAGGCCAGCCTGGTCTACAGAGTGAGTTACAGTACAGTCTGGACTACACCGAGAAACCCTGCCTTGAAAAACCAGCCAACCAACCAAATAAACAAACCAAAAAAACCCCAAAACTTGAAAACTCTTAGATTTTAACTGAACGAATGTAAACATAAAGCTTTTATGGGTGCTGGAGAGATGACTAACTGGGTAAGAGAACTGGCTGTTCTTCCAGAAGATCAAGATTAGGTTCCCAGCACCCACTTGGAGGCTTATAGCTATCAGTGACTCCAGGTTCATGGATCTGACTCTAGTACAAAAAAAATAAAAATAAAATCTTTTTTTTTCTTTTTTTTTGAGACAGGGTTTCCTTGTATAACCCTGACTGTCCTCAAGTACCTGTGTAGACCAGGCCAACCTCGATCTTAAGACTTCCGACTGCCTCAGCCTCCTTCCTAGGATCAAGGTGTGTGTCACCACATCTGGCCTGCATTTTAACCTTTATTACTTTATGAACTGTTTTTAGTTCTTGATTTTTGGCTTTTAAAAAATCTTCATGCCAGGCGATGGTGGCACACGCCTTTAATCCCAGCACTTGGGAGGCAGAGGCAGGAGGATCTCTGTGAGTTCGAGACCAGCCTGGTCTACAGGGCTAGTTCCAGGACAGGCTCCAAAGTCACAGAGAAACCCTGTCTCGAAAAACCAAAAAAAAAAATAAAAAAATAAAAAATCTTCATTAGGTTTCTCTATTATTTTATATTTATATTTTTTATTTATCGCTTTATATTTAAAATTTTTAATTAATTTGTGTATATGTATGCATATATATGCCATGTGAAAGTGTGGAGGTCAGAAGACTACTTAAAATGTAAACAAAATTGTGTTTATGTGTGTTGGTGTTTTGCCTGTATGATTGAGGTCTCTGCAGCATATGTATGTTTGGTGCCCATGGATGTCCTAGATTGAGTTACATAGATAGTGTGAGCCACTATGTGGGTGCAGAAAAATCAAACCAGGGTCTTCTGCAAGAGCAGCCAATGCTCTTAACTTCTGAGCCATCTCTCCATGCTTCACAGGGCAATTTTTGAGAGTTCTTGCTTTCTACCTTGTTGAAGCAGTCTCTCTGTCTCTGCCTTTCATCTTGGGGTTACAGATGTACAAACATGCTTTTTACATAGGTTCTAAAGAGTGAGGTCAGGTCATCCTGCCTGGCAAGTGCTTTTACCTGCTGAGCAATCCCCCTGGTCCTTTATTTGTTTTTGAGACAAGGTCTTACTGTGTGTCTCAGAGTGGCCTTAACCCCATAAACTTTCTCTTTCAGCCTCCCTACACCTCAGTTTACAAGCCTTTGCTTTCAAGCTTTAACCTACTCAATTTCTTTTCTTAGCCAGGTTATTTTAAGTAGTAAGCAATTTTAGAACTATGAGACCATGTAAAGCTGGGCATGGTACTCTTACCTGTAATCTAGCATTCTGGAAGCAGAGGTATGAAGATCATTGCAAATTTTAGGCCTGCCTGATCTGCATAGCAAATTCCATGCCAGCCAGGTTAGCGTCTCATAGCCAGACCCTGTATCTAACCATAACAACAGCTACCACAAGAGAACATAGAAGTTATATAAATTCATATTTCTTGACTTGTATGTTTTGAAAATCTTGTTTGTCAATAGTAGGATTTTTCCATAGTAGGTAGGGGTGTTTTGTGGGTGTGTGTTTGGTGTGTATAGAAAATTTCATTTTGCTGGACGGTGGTGGTGCACACCTTTAATCCTAGCATTTGGGAGGCAGAGACAGGTGGATCTTTGTGAGTTTGAGGCCAGCCTGGTCTACAGAGCGAGTTCCAGGACAGGCTCCAAAGCTACAGAGAAAAACTCTGTCTCCAAAAGCCAAAATTAAAAAAAAAAAATCATTTCAATGAAAGCAGGGAATAGAAAGTTAAAAGGAATGTCATTTCTACCTTGAAAATACCTGCAAGCTGCTTTTCCTTCTTTGAAGGAATAATACAAAATAGTTAATTTGACATGAGTTTTGGTTACTAGGGATGTGGACGTCTGAAAGGTTTAGAAATAGGAAAACAACACTCCACTTGCTGTTGAATCAGCATTAGCTAGCACTTTAGTGTCAAAGCTAGGGTGAGGTGATTGACATGAAAAATGCTTTTTCACTAAGTACTTGGAAGTTTAGTCCTTAAAAAAAAAGCGTACTGAGACTATTGGAAAATAAAATTAATAAGTTAGAAACATTGCCATTGAAGATTAAATAAGTTAAGAAGAAATTTTTTTTCAGATGTAAAAGATATATGTGGCCCCTGTACTTGTGAATAATTAAAGGCATCCTAGAGGCAGGCAGCAGTTTTCCCCTTTTCTGTTGCCAGCACACAATGGTTACTTTTGCCTGATAGGCAGTTGTCTTGCTAATCCCAGCTTGTTGATTGCCTTTTCCCTGTGCTTCTGCTTTACTGAGCATCCCAAGCTTTATAACCTGTCCCACTTTGAGGCTGGTAGTACTGACTTCTGATAGTAACAGATATGAGGAAGATAGGATCGGGGATCTTTTTTTTTTTTAAATATTTTTATGGTTTATTTAACTTTATTTTATGTGCATTGGTGTGAAGGTGTCAGACCCCCTGGAACTGGATCTTCTGACAGTTATGAGCTGCCATGTGGGTGCTGGGAATTGAACCCAGGTCCTCTGGAAGAGGAGTCAGGGCTCTTAACCACTGAGCCATCTCTCCAGCCCCAGGATCGGGGATCTTTGTAACTGTGAAATAAGTGTTTTCTTTGCTTTACAAGCCTTTGTGTTAAATTAAGATTGCACAGAGAGCTTGGTGAGATGGCTCAGCAGTTAAGAGGGCACCATATAGCAGAGACTGATCCAGGTTTGTTCCCAGCACTCACATCAGGTGGCTCACAACCATCTGTAACTCCAAATCCAGGGGATTTGGACACTCTTTTTCTGGCCTCCATGGGCAACTGCACTTACATGTACATATACCCACACAGATGTACACCTACACACATAATTAAAAATAAAAATCTTTAAAAGAAGATTATCATAAAATAGGCTGGGTATGGTGGCACATGCCGTTAAACCTAGTAATTGAAGAGGCAGGTAGACCTTTAAACTTGAAGCTAACCTGGTCTACAGTACAGAGTGAGTTCCAGGGTAGCTGAGGCTACCATGTTGTTGCTGAGATTTGAACTCAGGACCTCTGGAAGAGCAGCCAGTGCTCTTACCCTCTGAGCCATCTCTCCAGCCTCTTATTTTTATTTATTCATTTTTTTTCTGCTGCTTGGTTGTACTATTTCCCCCCCCCCCCATTCTGAACTTTTGCTGTTTCTTGATTACTTCTTATTTTTTTTCCTCTCCAGACAAGGTCTCACAATATAGTTCTTGGAACTCACTAAGTTAGATCAGGCTGACCTTGAACTCAAGAGACTGTCTGCCTCAGTCTTCCAGGTGCTGGGATTAAGGCAGTCAACACTGATAGGCTGGCTCTTCATATTTATTTTTGATGTTAGAGAGTCAGCTATGCCAGGACTAAAGGAATCATTCTTTCCTCAGTTATGTCATTTGTTATGTTTTTACATTTCTATTACTTTGTTTTGTTTCTTCCCTTAATATCTTTGCTTTGGTTTCCCCCATTTTTAGTTAATTTTTTTTTTTTTTTTTTTCTTTTGAGACAGGGTTTCGCTGTGGCTTTGGAGCCTGTCCTGGATCTAGGTCTGTAGACCAGGCTGGTCTCGAACTCAGAGATCCGCCTGCCTCTGCCTCCCGAGTGCTGGGATTAAAGGCGTGCGCCACCATCGCCCGGCCTTTAGTTAATTTTTTTGTGAGTGCATGCATACATGTGTTATGTAGATCAGAGGACAATTCGCAGGAGTCAGCTCTTTCTTTTTACCATGTAGGTCCCAGGGATTGAACTCAGGTCATCATACTGGTCACCAAGTGCCCCTACCTGCGAATCATCTTGCTGACCCTATTTTGCTGTCTTGAAATTTAAAAGGCATAATAGCTTTCTATAAAATTATTTATTTATTTATTTGGTAAGGAAAAGCTATTACTGTACTTTTTCATCTTTGGTTTTGGCTACTCTTTTTTCTTTGATTTTTTTTTTTTTTCTTCCAAGACAGGCTTTATATATCCCTGGCTGTCCTGGAACTCACAGAGATAGTCTGCCTCTGCATTTTAAGTCCTGGGATTAAAGATGTGAGCCACCACCCAGCATCTTTGGCTATTCTGTAGGTTATCTGTAGATTAAAAGTAATTTGGAATTTGGAAAACCAAATAAAGTTATAGTGCTTGGAGTTGCATTATAGGCACACGTTAATTTTGGAGACTTGACATTTGTTCAGGGTGATAGTTTGTTTTCTCTTTTAAAAAAATTTTTTTAAAATATTTATTTATTTATCCAATATTCTTTCTGTATGTATGCCTGCAGGCCAGAAGAGGGCACCAGATCTCATTACAGATGATTGTGAGCCACCATGTGGTTGCTGGGAATTGAACTCAGGACCTTTGGAAGAGCAGGCAATGCTCTTAACCTCTGAGCCATCTCTCCAGCCCAAAAGTTTATGATTTTGTTATATTCATGGTTCTTGTTAACTTGCTTTAATTAAAAAGCAAATTCTAGGCTTGGAGTGGTGTCCTATGCCTTTACTCCTAGTACTCTGAAGGTAAAGACAGGCAGATACCTACATGGTGAGACTTCGTCTTTGAGAAAAGAAGAAAAAAGGAAAAAAAAGGCACAGTTAAGGTTTTGTTTAGATAGTTTGAAGAGACTTATTGCTCATTTTGTTAATAACATTAAGGTGGGACAGGTAAAAGTTGCTTCTTAGTTTATCAGTGTTTAGTGTAAAATTTGTTATTTAACTGTTTTACTTATTGCTCTCTACTTGACATTTGTTGCTGTTCATGCATCTTCTATTTGGCTTTTTGGTGGTATGCTTGCATTTACATGTCTGCTTTTAGGTTTTCAGTTTTGTTGCATTTTGGTGTGAATAGTTAAACATAGAAAAGGATTGCTGTGGCAATTAAGGGAGAATTGAACTTAAGACCTCTTAGAGGGATGCCAGCTGACTGCCCTACACAGGGTGTGGTGGTATTTCTGTGTGGTTACACATTCTACCACATACTTCTTTGCTTTGAAGAGCCAGAAATTCCATTTTAGAAGTTTACCTAGGGATGATTCAAGCCAAATTGACAAGTGAGAGTTAGATTTACAGTACTGTAATTTTCAGGGAACTGTGTTCTTCCTTTGAACTTCTAATGTCTGTTTTCCTCAGAAACCTGAGACAGTGATCAATAATTGGGAGGTTGTATTTTGAACTGGAAACTACAGCATATAAAGTTTAGTGTTGCATTGAAATTATGTGAAACCTGATATAATAACTAACTCTGTGCCTCAAAAATAATTTCCTATTATTTTTACATTTTTATTTATTTTTATTTGTTTAGGTGGGTTTTTTTGATTTTTCGAGACAGGGTTTCTCTGTAGCTTTTTGGTTCCTGTTCTGGAACTAGCTCTTGTAGACCAGGCTGGCCTTGAACTCACAGAGATCTGCCTGCCTCTGCCTCCCTAGTGCTGGGATTAAAGGAGTGCACCACCACCGCCCGGCGTGTTTAGGTGGTTTGCCTGCATGTCTGTATGTGTGCTATTTGCATGTCTGGTATATGCAGAGGCAAGAAGAGGGACCAGCTCCCTTGGAACTGGAGTAACTGATGGTTATGAGATGACAAGTGGGTACTGGGAATCTTACCTGGGTCTTTGGGCATGAATTTTTATTTTAAAGATTTATTTATTATGTATACAGTGTTCTGTATGCCTGAAGGCCAGAAGAGGGCACCAGATCTGGTTGTGAGCCACCATGTGGTTTGGAAAAGCAACCAGTGCTCTTAACTGCTGAACCATCTCTCCAGCCCCTGAATTTTTTTTTAAGTTTTAATTTTATTGCTTTTTACGTGGATGAATGTGTATCTGTATGAATTGCATTCCAAGTGTATGCAGATTTCTGAGGAGGTTGGAATCTGATCCCTTGGAGCTAGAATTAAAAGTCAGTTGTGAGTCACCTGATATGAATACTAGAAACCGAACTAAAATAAGCAGCAAGTGCTCACTGAGCTTGTTTTTTTCATTATTACATTCACTTACTTACTTACTTACTTACTTACTTACTTATTTATTTATTTATTTATTTATTTTTTGTGTGTGTCGGAGGTTGGTGGTGCATGCCTGTCATGGAGTGCATGTGTATGTCAGAGATGTCAACTTTGGAGAGTTGGATCTTTTCTTCTACATTGTGGGTTCCAGGAATTAAACTCAGGTTTTAGGCTTGTCAGTAAGCACCTTTTATTTGCTGAGCCATCTTGCTGACCCAGTTAACCTACTTTTATGAACACATCACAAATCTTCACTTTACGGAAATAAGTACACATCCTTTCCATGTTCTCACCTCATTCCCTATTGCCTAAGGAAAGCACTAAGACACTGAATGGCATTAAATGTAAAATTCTGATTTTTTTTTTTTGAGCCAGTGGTCATGTAGCCCAGGCTTGCTTTGTACTTTCTTTTAATTTTAATTTTATGTGTTTGAGTATTTTTCCCTGCATAAATGTATGTTCGGATACTATGTGTGTGCCTGGTGCCTGAGTAGGCCAAAAGAAGGCAACAGGACAGATCGGAGTGACAGAAGTGAGCTGCCATGTTGATATGTCTGAACCTGGGTTTTTTGGAAAAGCATTCAGTGTTCTTAACCACTAAGCCATGTCTCCAGCCCCTGACTTTGAATTTCTGATCCTCCTGGTCTACATCCTAAATGTTTCAGACATGATTCTGCCCCCAAGCCTAGTTTGTATGGTGCTGGGGATTGAATTCAGGATTTTGTTCATGCTAGGCAAGTGTTCTACCAGCTGAGCTCAATCCCCTTCCTCCCTCCCTTCCTCCCCCC
>NC_022011.1:18110068-18115497 GCF_000317375.1 Microtus ochrogaster | reverse complement strand
GTGTCTCTGTCTCTTGTTCCGTAGACCGGCTGGAGTTCATAGAGATCTGTCTGCCTCTCCCTCCCCTGGGATTAAACGCTTGTACCACCATACTGAGCTCAGTCCCCATTCTTAGTTTAAACTGGCTAGCTAGCTTGCTTTTTTTCTTTTTAATATTAATTACACTTTGTCACACATGCACATAGCACATACAGAAGACCACTCTTACCCTCTCCCAACAAGAGGAAATGGTTAATGGTTAAACAAGAAATATTTAACCATTCTTAGTGTTCAGCTCCAGTCATATTATTTTATATTTTGTAAATGCATTAATTTAGTTATACTACTTGTGGAACAAAAATCTGAGCTGGACAGTGGTGGTACACGCCTTTAATCCAAGCACTTGGGAGGCAGAGGCAGGCAGATCTCTATGAACCTGCTCTACAGAGCAAGTTGTAGGACAGCCACAGAGAAACTGTCTCCAAAACAAAAACCAAAACAAAGAAAAAAACAGTCTGGCATGGGGGTTTTGTATAGCAGGTAATGTAAAAGTATAGACTGTATGGATACAAGAGGGAATATATGAAAAATTTTGCCTAGTTAATTTAGTTTCTTAGTTCTCAGCCATACAATCTATGACTGGATATTATTCAGTAATAAGTGGTAAAGGAAAATACAGCCTCATTTCTTTACTCAAGTCTTTTTTTAGTGTTTAGCAAGAACTATTCATATTCAAGTAAAGTCCTCATGTTGGATAGAAAAGGGGTGATTTTAATGTTGAAAAGTTGGCTTTTAATTTAGACTATTTTTTTAAGACTTAGAATTCAAATGTCTTTAGGATGAGGGAACAAATGACCTTGTAGCCATAGAAGCTTCAGCCTTTTAGTTTTGTGTTCTTGACTGGCTGTCATTGGCTCAGAGCTCCTCAGCAGGTAGTGAGTTCTGATGTGGGAAGAAAGTTCTCTGGGCCAGGAACTGGGCTGAGTCCTGGCTGCTCTTTTCTGAAGCCAAACAGCTAGGACATCTTCACTTCATGTGCTTTGGAAGGACAAATAACGTATTCTTTAGATAAGACTATTTTAGTATTTTAGATTCGATAAAAACAGTATTTATTGGGTTCGTACTTCAGAGGTGAGGGAGAGATAAGGGTGAACGTACAAGGACACAGCCTTGGGGATTTTATCCTGGAGTGAGAAAGTAAGCATTTCATGGGATCAAAAAAGAAAAGGTAGGGCTGGAGAGATGGCTCAGTGGTTAAGAGCACTGACTGCTCTTCCAGAAGTCCTGAGTTCAATTCCCAGCAACCACATGGTGGCTCACACCCATCTATAATGAGACCTGGTGCCCCCTTCTGGCTTGAGGGCACACATGAAAGAAATGCTGTACACATAATAAATAAATATTTAAAAAAAAAAAAAGAAAAGGTATTCTTGGCTTGAGAATAGCGTTGATTGACTTTTCTTAATTTAGGTGATGAATTTTAGGAGAATCAATACAGAAAATTATTTAACTTTTCCGAGTGTTTATCAGTAATTTAATATCTGCTGATATTTTTTGAGATTTATTTATTTATTTATTAATTTATTTGGTTTTTCAAGCAGGATTTTTCTGTAGCTTTGGAGCCTTTCCTAGAACTAGTTCTTGTAGACCTTGAACTCACAGAGATCTACCTACCTCTGCTTCCTGAGTGATGAGATTAATGGTGTGCGCCACAACTGCCCAGCTGAGATTTATTTTATGTGTATGGGTGTTTTGCCTACATGTGTATCTGTACCACATGCATGCAGAAGAGGACCTTAGATCTCTTGGATCTGGGGTTACCAGTTGTAAGCTGCTATATGGGTGCTGGGAATTGAGCTTGGGTCCTCTGGAAGAACATTTTGTACTGTTAACCATTGAGCCATCTCTCCAGCCTCCCCTCCTGCCTCCCCCTCTTACTCTTTGAACATTTAAAATAACCTTATATAGTTTAATCTCTAAAGCCCAATTTTACTTAGCTATTTGAACAGAACATTTTCTAAATGGCTGGGCATGGTTTTGTGTATGTGTAATCCTAGCACATGGGTAGGAGGAATTTTAGTTCTAGGCTAATCTGGGTTGCAGAATGAGACTCTGTTTCACGAAATTTTTTTTTTTCCTAAAATGAATCTTACAGGTTGAGGATGTAGTGCTTGCATAGTATTCAGGGGACCCTAAATGTGATTTTCCAACACTGTACAAACCTGGTGATGTTGAACACAGGAGAATCAGGAGTTCAGCAAATTGAAGGTAGGCTTAGGACCTTAGAAAGTCATCTAATGCTTTTTGTTAGCATACTAATTAGATAACCTCAACTCTGTCTCCCTCTCCCTCTTTCTTCTACCCCCTCTCTTCCTCCCCCCTCCTGGTACGTGTGTATCTGTGATATTCTGGTGTGTAGGCTTATCTTATTGTTCTCCTTACTCTTTTGGGGCAAGGTCTTTTCCTGAACCTGGAGTTCAGTCACTGTCTTTTTGTTTAGGCTGTTGGCCAACAAACCCCAGATTTTCTTACTCTTTGCTGTCTCTACCCGTCACAATCCCCAGTGCTGGGGTTACAGTCATGAGTGCCATCTGGAGCTTTTGGGTGTTGAGATCTGAATTCTGGTCCTCAAGCTTGCAAGTGCTCTTCCTGGTGCCCTAGTTAGGGTTTCTATCACTGTGACAAGCACCATGACCAAAAAGCAAGTTGGGAAGGAAAGGGTTTATTTGGCTAACACTTCCATATTGCTGTTTATCCTCAAAGGAAGTCAGGATAGGAACCCACACACAGGGCAGGAACCTGGAGGCAGGAGCTGATGCAGAGACCATGAAGAGGTGCTGTTTACCAGTTTGCTTACCCTGGCTTACTCAGCCTGCTTTCTTATAGAAACCAGATCAGCCCAGGGATGGAAACACCATAATGGGCTGGGCCCTCCCCCATCATCACTAAAAAGAAAATGCCCTATCCCAGCACTCGGGAGGCAGAAGCAGGTGGATCTCTGTGAGTTCGAGACCAGCCTGGTCTACAGAGCTAGTTCTAGGACAGGTTCGAAAGCCACAGAGAAACCCTGTCTCGAAAAAACAAAACAAAACAAAAAAAAGAAAATGCCCTACAGCTGGATTTTATGGAGGTATTTTCTCATTTGAGGTTTTTTCCTTTCATTTTATTTTGTGTTTCAAGTTGATATAAGACTAGCCTGCACACCTGGTAAGCCTTCTCTCTAGCACCTTTTGTTGTTCTTTTGGTATTTTTGATTGAACCCAGGGTCTTGTGTATACTAGGCAAATGCTGTGTATCATCAAGCTTACAACCTTTGTGGTCTTTTATACTTTGTAAAATAAAGGCTAGCCCTCTGTGGTCTTTTAGTACTCTGTAAAATAAAGCTTGGTGTGGTAGTACATACCCATAATTCCAGTGTATGTGTGTCGGTGTGTCTGTGTGTGGAGGGGTGAGGCAGGAAGATCAGGAGTTAAAAGTCAGCAACTATATAGCCCGTTGGAGTCAGCCATGGCCACATGAAATCTTGCCTTAAAAAAACTAAAGTAACAACAACAACAACAACAACAATAAACTACTCAACAATATAACCAGATAGTTTATATTTTCCAGATAATGTAGTCACAGTACTTATTATATGGATTAGATGTATTTGAATTTAGATTTTTTTATTTCAGGACCGGAGGTTAATCCCAGGGCCTTTCTCATGTCATGCAAGCACTGTATCAACAGAACTTTCTCCCCCACCCCCTGAGCTTAGTTTTAAGTATGAAATATTTCAGACAGAAAACATGATGAACAATAATACATATTTGTTTTGTTTTGTTTTAGTTTTTCAAGATGACAGGGTTTTTCTGTGTAACAGCTATGGCAGTCCTGGAACTCACTCTGTAGACCAGACTGGCCTCGGACTCACAGATACTCCTGCCTTTGCCTTCTGAGTGCTGGGTTTAAAGGCATGTGCCGCCACTACTCAGCATATAATAATAAACATTAACTTACCCATTATGTAAGAGAGAAAATGTTAGTAAAGACACTGTATCTCATTCTGTCCCTGCTTTTACTCCCTTCCCTAATAGATGGGCCATATGTTTAATTGATCTTTATCTTTTCCATGAACTTTTACACTGTTCTATCTTTAAAGAAAGTGATTTTAAAAAACAACCCCCCCCCAAAAAAAATAGTGATTTCCTAACATAGCCCAGGATGGCTTTAAACTCTGTTGGTCCTTTGGTTCCAGATTCCTGAGTACTAGGATTACAGTTGAGGGCCATCATTGAGAGCTAGAATATTTTTTGTTTTGTTGTGTTTTTTTGATTTTTCGAGACAGGGTTTTCTTTGTGGCTTTGTTGTCTTGGAACTTGTTCTGTAGACCAGACTGGCCTCGAACTTTAAAGAGATCTGCTTCTCTCTGCCTCCAGAGTGCTGGGATTAAAGGTATGCGCCCAACTAGAATATATTCTTTAGTGTGTTTTTTTATGTATGTTATATTGAATTCTTGCAATAACCCTTTGAGATAGGCACTTTCTCCACATTTTGTGGAGATGAGGAAACTGAAGATGTCAGAGTTTAAGTCATTTATTCAAGGTCACACAGCTATTAAGTGGTGGAGCTAGAAATCAACCCAGGTAATCGACCCCAAGCTTATCATTTATAGCTCTTAGTTTATAGTTCCTTGTTTGAAATTAAAGTTAGCAACAAAAAAAAAAGAACACTGAAAATAAGCAGGTTTTTATGATCCTTTCAGTGTTAAAAATATCTGCCCCAAGTAGGCATGAATTTATTTGTTGGTTACTATTTCTTTCTTTTGGTATAAGCAACTGACTTCTTTTTTTTTTTGCTGCAAAAATAATGTTAGCAATTAAGGTCCTGTGCCAGATAGACACAGTGAGTAATCAGCATCCGTGGTCTGTATCCTTCATTATCTCTACAAAATTGGAAAAACTCTGAGTTCTGTAAAAAGCCATTTCATTAAAGAAAAAAGGCCCAAATATACTAAATTATCTTGGCCATGACAAAATTTACTTATTCATATATAAAACAAAATTTACTTATTCATATATAAAATTTTTCTTCTTTTTGCCATTGATTAGTTTGTTTCTTTTTATTATATGGCTGAACTTAAATTCTGTTATCCTCACTAGACTTTTAAGTTCTTTCAGAGTCTGATAGCCAGTGCCGGCCTTAATCCCCAGTCTTCTGTCCTCCACCTCCTAAATGCTGGGATTATAGTTATCTAGTTCTCCTTTGGGTTCTTAAGAATAACTGAACCACACCTGGGTCAAGGAAGAAATCAAGAAAGAAATTAAAGGCTTCCTTGAATTTAATGAAAATAAAGAGACAACATACTCAAACCTATGGGACACGATGAAAGCAGTGCTAAGAGGAAAGTTCATAGCACTAAGTGCCCACTTAAAGAAAACGGAGAATGCATACATTGGGGACTTAACAGC
>NC_022011.1:18105748-18107893 GCF_000317375.1 Microtus ochrogaster | reverse complement strand
GCTGACCGAGATGAACCTAGACGGGGAGGAGGCGGAAATCCTCAATAAATAAATAAATTAAAAAAAAAAGAATAAATTTATTGGCCATTCTGGCCCCAAGTACTTATTGGAATATCTGCCATAAAAAAGAGTGAGTGATTGGCACTTTTTTGGTATAAATTGTTTTCTTAATACTTCATCATAAGATAGGGAGCTCATTGATCGAACAAGGAGAAAAAAATATTATGTTATGAAACTGATTTTGGATTCCATGTTTTTATTACACACCTGTAGACCAGGCTGGCCTAAACCTCACAGAGATCCATCTGCCTCTGCCTCCTGAACACTGGGATTAAAGGTGTGCACCACCATCAAATACTCAAACACATTTTTAGAGACTATTCTATGTCCTTATTTTTAAGTTGGTGGGGCAGAGGCTTAGTCACGTCATTAGGCTTGGCTGACAATGCTAATTGATGATTAAGGGTTCTGTTTTATTATTTTGGCTGTAGAGTTTCATTTATGCAAGAAGACTAGGGAAGTCAGGTGAAGAAGTTGGCTGAATAGCTCCATTTCTGGTCCTTAGTAGTTGTCCTTCTTTGTAATTTATTTTATTTTAGTTGCTGTTACTTGTAGTGTTTTATTGCCATAGAGTGCTTCACTCTCTTTAGCGCTTTGGCCAAATAAAGGCACATTCCTTATTGTTTTCCTTTGTAGTATTAGACTTGGCTAGAATTTTCAGAACAGGCTTATTTACATAGTTAAAGAGAAATACTGTTTGCTCTCTCGCACATATTTAAAGCATTATATCCCCTTTCAATTTTATTTTACCTGTTTAGAAGTTTAAAAGGGGTTTAACTTAATAGGCAACCTTTTTTTTATTTGAATGTTCAGAGGATACTGTTTTTCAATCAACCACTCAGAAACTTCTTTCTAGACAACTTGACACCGCAGGTTCAGATAAGTAGAGACTTTTCTAGTCTACATCTCTGATAGACCCAGTCTGATGGCACAGAAAATGCTTGCTTTTAAGTGAGACCACGTCGGCATCATCTTTTATCTAAGAGCTTAGTGAATTTGATTAATTACCTAAAAATTCTAGATTTATTTAATTTTGTATGTATGAGTGTTTTGCTTGCATGTAGGTATATTGTATGTATGTGTACCATGTATGTGGCTGGTGCCTATGGATGCTAGAAGAGGGCATCAGATCCCCCAGAACTGGAGTTGCAGACAATTGCATGGTGCTACCTGGATGCTGGGACTCAAACTTGGGTCCTCTGCAAGAGTAACATGTGTTCTTACTCATTGCGCCATCTCTTTCCAGCTCCCTAATTATTTTTGATGGAGGCCTCATTATATTGTAGAGAATAGTGATCCTTCCGTTTGAGCCAGCCTAGTTGCTCAGAGTATAGGTAGACACTCCCATGCTTGATCTTACATTTTTTTTGTTATTTATTTTCATTGACTGATTTTTTTTTTAAGACAGTATTGCTATGTAACCTAGGCTGCCTCTAAATTCACCATCTTCTGCTTTATTTAGCCTTTCTAATGCTAGGATTACAGGTGTATACTGTTTTGTTTCTCTTTCTTTTGATTTAATTGATTTCTATTCTTTTATTTGTTTTTAAATTATGGCGTGTGTGTGTATGTTTGCATGCACATCATTGAATGTATGCATGTTGGAACAAGAGTTGATTCTTTCCTCCATGTGGGTCCCAGGGTTCAACTCAGGCCTGCCAACAAGCTGAGCCATCACTGTAGGCTGAGTTTTTTGTTGGGACTTCGATTAGCTCTGTTCTGCCAGCCACTTTCATATATCCACTCAGAGACTTATTATTGATTATTAATTATAAATGCTCAGGCTTATTACTAACTAGCTCTTACAACTTAAATTAACCCATTTATATTAATATACACTCTGCCACATGGGGTTATCTCTCTGATTTTGCATCTCTTGTTTTCTCTCTGGCTGGCAACTCCTCTGACTGCCCTTCTTCCCAGTATTCTCTCTGCCCCCACAATCCTGCCTCGCTATTTTTTTTTTTTTTTTTGTTTTTTGAGACAGGGTTTCTCGGTAACTTTTGGTTCCTGTCCTGGAACTAGCTCTGTAGACCAGGCTGGTCTCGAACTCACAGAGATCCGCCTGCCTCTGCCTCCCGAGTG
>NC_022011.1:18088423-18105058 GCF_000317375.1 Microtus ochrogaster | reverse complement strand
TAGACCAGGCTGGCCTCAAACTCACAGAGATCCGCCTGCCTCTGCCTCCCGAGTGCTGGGATTAAAGGCGTGCGCCACCACCACCTGGCTTCTTTGTGATTATTCTATAAAATTGAAAAATATCTGTTGTATATTGTTATCAGTTTGAGGCGTCTCTAAATGCTGGTTAGTTCTGATTAGTTGATGGTGGAGTTCCAATTGTTTTCTGTCTACTAGTAGAGTTTGAGGGTAGCATTGTGCAGTTTTCTAATTGGGGTTTTGTTTTTCTTGGTATATCTGTTAGTTTTGTGTTGTGGGTTCATCCCTCCCACCCCCCACTTCCCTGAAACAGAGTCTCTCTATGTAATCGTGGCTGACCTGAAACTTGCTATGTATATAGATCAGGCCAAACTCACAGAGATTCTCCTACCTCTGCCTCCTGAGTGCTGGAATTAGATGCATACAACTCCACATCAGGCCTTTCGTTACATATTTTTTAGGTAAATTGTTTAGGTGTATTTTAACTATTTTAACATTAAGAGTTGTGCTTCTTCTGTCTTTCTTTCTCCACTGGAGGAGGGAGAGGAGGGAAGAGAATGACCTACTTACTGTCTTGGCATCATGACCATTAGTCAGGGAAAAAATTCATTGCTCTCCCCCAGTTTTCATGTACCTGCCTGCCTCTGGCTGCTGTGCTTGTGCCATAACCACCATTACTGCAGTACTGTGTAGGAGTGAGGGTGGAGGAAGGAGGAGGGAATAAAGCTGAAAGCCCAGAGGTAATTTCCCCTTTGGTTTTGGTCCTCCTTTTCACGGAGTTCCTCAACTCTCCAGTGAGCACTTCTGGTTTGTTGCTGTCAATCCAGACTGGACAGTGCTGGAGGGAAAGTGAAAACCTGTCTACCAAGTTCTTTGGAACTTGAAGTCATGCGTCTTCAGTCTGCTCACTGTCACTGCGTATGAAAGTCCTCAGGACACTGTAATGCTTTTTGTTTAGTATTTATAAATGTGTTTAGAATGTGCGTTCTCAAACTTCCTAATACTGTGACCCTTTAATACAGTTCCTCATGTTGTGGGGAATCCCAAGTATAAAATTATTTTGTTGCTACTACATAACTGTAATATTGCTACTTTTATGAATCTTAATGTAAATATCTGATATGTAGAATATCTAGTATGTGACCACCATGAAAGGGTCATTTGATGAGCCCCAAGGAGTTGTGACCCACAAGTTGGGAACTGGTGGTTTAGAGGGACAGAAAGGCATGTGCTTATTCATCTTCCCTGGATCCAGAATGTGTTTAGTTTTGATTTTAGAATGTGTTTTTCAAATTTTGACCAATTCTCTTTGTGTGTGTGTGTGGCAAGGGGCGGGATATGTGTATTATGGTGTGCTATTTGAGCTCAGAGTCTATTCTTTTTATCATATGGGTTTCAGGGATTGAATTCAAGTTACCAGGTGTGGGGGCAAGTACTTTTACCTGATGAAGCATTCCACTGGCCTTGTGCCCATTTTTTTGCCATCTGAGTTAATTTTTGTTTTCAGTCTGTGCCTGTTAAGATATTATGATATATAAAGATATCAATTAATGTAGTGAGTTGTAACAGCTTAGGGAAAAATGCTTTTTTTGTAAGCTGTAGACTGCCTAGTATTGGTCAGATTGCAGAATCACAGAGTGAGTCAAACAGGTAACTAATTCCGTGTTCTTGTACATGGTGTGTATAGATGCCAGGACCATAAATTTGCTCCGTAAAAACCTATTGGCATTTAAATTTTTATTTTGCTCTGGCTTCTTCTAGTTCTCTGTCTAGGTCTTGTAGTGCTGGTAACTCTTTCTTACTGCTCTCAGAGTTTTCTTTCCTTGCACCAGCCAAGGACTTCTTTCCTCCCTGACTTTTATTTGCAGTCTCCTCGATGGGGTGGGCCCATTGGAGGGGTACACGACTGCTGTCTGAGACCCACCCTGGGAAGAGGCCAGATTTAGTCATCACTTCAGTTCTCTAAAGGGCAAGTAGGGTTTCCTCTTTGGAAGGGCCAATGATGGTAACAAGACTTAGAAACTCCTCTTAAGTCCTGCCCGGATGCTGTCTGTGAGGGTAAGGATTCACACTTCAGCCCAGATATTAATTCCTTCTGGTGAAAAGCTTTGAAATCAGATCCCTAGATTTTCATGGTAGAAATGAGTTATAGCCCCTAATTTTAGCCCGTCTCCTAAACGTTTTTAGGGTTACTTCTTCAGAGGAGGGAATGTTACAGTAAAGAATAGACTCTACCGCTGGGTGCCCCTCTACGGTTAACCCAGCTGGGCAGGTCAGTCACCTGGTTTAAGCTATGCTTAGGAGGTAGGAGAAATAAGTATCCTCACAAAGACATAAAATACTTTTCCTCCAGAATTCCTGCCCTCTGCAATCACACCAGAGCCACCATAAGGTTCTGTTGGATTTGCCCCCTTTACTTTTGGATCTTAGCCTGAACCTAAGTGTGCTTCTCTGGTATTTAGGCTATTTATTCTTTCTCTAATGCTCCCGTCCTTATTATGTGACTGCTTCTCTGCCATGTGGGTGATCTCCATGTTGGTCTAACTCAAACAGCATAATTTTATTACTCCCTCCTTCTCTCCTTCCTTTTGTCCCTCCGTCCCTTCCTTCCCTCTTTACTCCCCCTTCATTTCCCCTCTAGGCTGCAGTCTTAGAGCTTGCCCTCTTTAGGGGTGTTTCTTTCAAACTATAATAATAAATTCTCTTGGAGCTTAAAAAAAAATCTCGCTGGTGTCACGGACTATTTCTGTGATTTTGTGACTGATTGCTTAGGCTTTGTTCCAGATAACCTGTTTTTCTGTTACGTAGCTTAAATTCTTGATTTTTTTTTCCCCTTTGAGTTAGATTAAGTAGATGTTCTGGGACTAGATTTAAGCTTTTTCTAACAGTCTTGTGTTTGCTTTGTAGAATCATTAGGGTATTTTTAGAGAAACATTGTTTTCTAGAGCTTTCCAGCTACTTTTGGTGGTGCTGGAGTGAACCAGGGCATTATGCTTGCTAGGCAAGCTCTCTACCACTCAGCTGTACTCCTGTTCCTTCCAGTAGCATTTGTTCTTGACTTTAAGACTATCTAGCCTGGAACCCATAATGATCCTCCTACTTTAGCCTCTTAAGTGCTGGGATTGCAGGCTGAGCCATCATGATTTGCCAGATAACATTTCTCTTCTCTGTGAAGGAGTTAAGTAAAATCTACTTTTGAAAGTGGATTGGGCTTTGGGCAGTTACCATTCTTAATCACTAGTAGCTGGGTTCTTTTGATGCTTTTTAGGTACATTCTCCTGTTATATATTACATATGCAGCATACTTGTTTGCTTACCAATGTTTTATCCTAAAGTCTGTGGCATTTATAGTTTTTTTTAAAAGATATATTTATTTATTATACAACTTTCTGCTCCATGTATACCCACACGCCAGAGGAGGGCGCCAGATCTCATTACAGATGGTTTGGAGCCACCATGTGGTTGCTGGGAATTGAACTCAGGACCTCTGGAAGAGCAGACAAGTGCTCTTAACCACTGAGCCATCTCTCCAGCCCTATAGTTTATAATTAAAGAAGAAATGGCTCTTTAAGTAGATCCTTAAATTGTTCTTTAGTAGATTCTTAAATATTGAACATCTTATCAATGAGACATTTGCATGTTTAAATGCCTTGTTTAATTGAAATTTCACAATTTCTTTCCTTTTCTTCCCTTTTTCCCTTGTCCTCCCCTACTTTGTTTCCTCTCCCCCCCCTTTCTTCCCTTCCTGTTTTTCTTCCAACCTTCCTTCTGTTCTTCTTTCCTTGATAGGGTCTCAGGTGTCCTAGGTTGGCTTTGAACTTCTGACTTTTCCGGAGTGCTTAGATTATAGGTGTGCGATACCATATATGATTTATGCAGTGCTGGGAATTGAGCCCAGGCCTTCCTGTGTGCCAGGCAAACACTCTTACCAACTCCATGATATCTTTACCTGGAAGCTTTGTGATTTCCCAAAAGATTTTGATTATGAAAATGTCATGTACAGAAAACCAGACACTGAACATTAATGTATTCAGTAACGATCACATTTTTCCCATCTTCTTAATTTTTTCACCTTTTTTTTGTTGTTTGTTTGGTTTGTTTTTGTTGTTGTTTCTTTTTTCTGGAGTACTTTAAAATAAATCCTAGTAGTTGTATCATTTCATATTAAGGGTAATGTTCATTTTGAAGTATAAAGAGAACTCAAATACTGGAGATCTAAGACTGGTTCAGGTCTTAACATCTGTCACCTGTTACCTTTGTGATCTTGAGCAAATTGCAGAGTTTTTGAAAGTAAGTTTCTTCATAGGCAAAATAGGGACCATGATTTCTACCTTAACTACAAAGTGGTCTAAGGAGGGCTGGGGATGTAGTTCACTTAGTAAAGGCTTGCCTAGTGTACACAGACCTGGACTTTTCTTCCCAGCACCATATAAACTAGGCATAGTGGCGCATAACTTTAATGCTAGCACTTGGGAGACAGAAACAGGAGTATCAGAGGTTTAGCAGCATTTTCAGGCCAACCTGAATGATACAAAATTCTGTTTCAGTATTAAAGAAAGAACAGGACAAATCAGATAATGAATATAAAAATATTTTGTAAATTTCAAATGATAGACCCTTGACTATTTCTTATAAAATGTAACAATAATATATAGGCAGTGTGGGGGTCTCAGAGACCACCAGGGCCAGCAGAGTGGTCTGCATGAGACAAGAAGGAAATCTGATTCAGCACTACTTAGTGACTGGTGTGGATTCAACTTTTAGAGTCTGACACCAGGCTACTTTTTAGGTATATATAAGCACTGCACTATTTTGAAGAAAGTTTCTGATGATAATTCACTCATTCTGCATGTACAACAAAGCTTAAGGCATGATTACATTGAAACTCTTTTCAAAGTACGTATGACCTCTTCCGTAAAGATGGGCTATGTTGACTGAGAAACAGTGCTTAAGATAAGGGTCTAGGGAGAATGGCTGAGATGAACGAAGAGTCTGGGGGACCCAGGTGTGGCCTGGCCCTACAGATGCGCAGAGGTCACCAGGCTATTAACCACATCCATTCCCAACCTGGGCAGAAAACCATTACACATCTCTTCCTTTGAAGAGACAGTCCTGTGTGTTTAACATTCCTAGTTCCCCTAGTGCTTGTCTGTGAGCACAAGAACCTCTAGCTCTATGTAGTTTGAGTCACACAAGTTCCAGAGGACCAATGTGACCTCTAAGAGGATATCAACACCTAGATAGCTTTCCTCCCAAATTTCCAGTGCTTTGGTCCCAACTTGAAGATTAACACTATAGGAAATTGATGAGTGAATTATCCACCTGGTGTGTTGGTTAGAACAACACTTGAAATCATTGATTTAAGAATTCAGCAGCTAGTAATAGTGTATTGAAGAAGACTGATATCTTCATTTAAAGATTACAGTATCTTCATTTAATCCCCCCCACCCCCGGTTCTGCTATGTAGCTGCTGACTACCTGGAGCTCACTTATATACATGGGGCTGGCTTTGAACTCACAGAGCTTCTCTGCCTCTGGAGGCATGAGCACTATGCCCAATCCTAATTTTGTAATTTTTTACTATTTTAACATTATTGAGGTACAGTATATACAAACACACAAAATAAAATGTACTTTTTAAAATGTGTTGTCCACAGCTTGTGAATGCATGTCACCCCAGATTTCTTGCACCTAGTCAGTCTCCGTCTCTACCCTCAAAACAACCATTTCTTCCTCTTTCATTACTTTTGATTAGTTCTATTTTTCCAGTAGAGCCCTGTGAATAAGGTGAGAGTATATACTTGTACTTACTTTGCTCGACAGAATGTTTTTTAAAAATGGTTTATTGGTTCTGTTTTAGTTTAAGAAATTTTATGTTATGCATAACATTATGCACTTGTCTTTAGACATTTGGGCTATTTCTAGTCTTTTGAAATTACAAATAAAGTGTTTATGAACATTTGTGTGCAAGTCTTAGTGAGAATTTAGATTTTTCATTTCTTGTGCGTAAGTACTTGTCTTGGATAATGTTGAATAGATTTTTTTTATTTCTTCCTTTCCAACAGACTCATTGTGTAACCAGTGATAATCTTGAACTGTTGATTTTTGCCTCTACTTCCCAAATGCTGAAATTACACAACTGAGACATTGTCTCAAGCTAGATGGATTTTCTTAATGATTATGTGCCAGATATAGTTAGCTTTATATAAAACTATCAGATTGTTTTCCAGAATAGTTGGATCACTTTTATTCCTGTGAGCAGTCTTTACCAGTTCAGTTACTCTGAACTTTAATCTTTAGTGTTTGATAGTCATAGCCTTTAGTTTTAGCCATTCTATTGTTTGTAGTTTCTTGTTACGTTTTTTTTCCTCTCTCATCCCGACTCCAGTTTCCTCTGCCTCCTCTCTTCCCAGTCCTGTCCCCTCCCCTCCCAATCCACTTCTCCATTTCCCTTCAGAAAAGGGCAGGCCTCCCACTGATATCAACCAAACATGGCATATCAATTGCAATGGCACCTCCCCTCGTATTAAAGCTGGATGAAGCTACCCAGTAAGGGGGGGAAGGGTCCCAAAAGCAGGCAAAAGAGTCTGAGAGAGCCCCTGCTCCCACTGTTAGGGGGTCCCACAAGGAGATGGAGCCAGCCAACCATAATGTATATATGGAGGGCTTAGGTCAGACCCATACAGGCTCCCTGACTGTTGGTTCAGTCTCTGTGGGCCCTTAAGGGCCCAGGTTAATTAATTCTGCCTTACTATGATTTAAACAGCATTTTCTAGTTAAGTGTCTTTCATATGCTCGTGGCTATTTATTTTATTTTATTTTGCAACAGAGTCTTATGTAGCTCAGACTAACCTTGAACTTGTTATGTAGCTGATGATAATCTTGAATTTCTGCTCCTGCTTTTACTTCCCAAGTGCTGGGATTATAGGTATATAGCACTATGCCTCCATGCTGCTAGGGCTTTGTGCTTACTAGGCAAGTACTCTTTGTCAGCTGAGCTAGATCTTTAGCCTCTGTGTCTCTCTAGAGAAGTGTCCTTACGAATCTTTTACCCATTTAAAAATAAGCGTGCCTCATTATTGAATTATAAAATTTATATATTCTGAATAGACATCATTTATCAGAAATGCATTGTCCCTCTACTCTCATGACTTACCCTAATTTTGTTATATTTTTATTTGTGTGTGTATGTAGGCTTATACGGTGGTGATTGAGTGGAGATCAGAGAATAACTTGTAGGAGTTGGTTGACTTTCTACTTGTGGACCGGGGATTGCCCTAAATTGTCAGGCTTGGAGGCAGACACCTTTACCTACTGAGCTATCTCATTGACCCAGGGTGAATTTTTTTCTCCCCAAGTAGAAATCCACGTATATTGGTACTTTTTGCTAAAGACTAGGTTTGCAACTTCATTGAACTAGTTGAGCATTCCTGAACTTAACATTGTGTTCTGTCATTCTCCAACTCTCTCTTTAAATTCAGTTCTGCACGATCTTGTTTGTTTTAACTTTGTCATAATCTTTAAAATTAAGCCGGGCGATGGTGGCGCACGCCTTTAATCCCAGCACTCGGGAGGCAGAGGGAGGCGGATCTCTGTGAGTTCGAGACCAGCCTGGTCTACAGAGCTAGTTCCAGGACAGGCTCCAAAGCCACAGAGAAACCCTGTCTCGAAAAACCAAAAAAAAAAAAAAATAAAAAAATAAAAAAATAAAAAATAAATTAAATAGTACAAAATTTCCAACTTTATTATTTTATTTTCCCTTAAGCTTGTTTTGGCTGTTATAAAATACTTGTTTTTTTGAACTCTGACACTAAATTGGTTTACCTTCAGAGCTTGGCTTATTTTTGTCTTTATCTCACTTTTTTAAAAATTAAAAAAAATGTCTTTGGAACCATGTTTTATTTAGCCAAGATGACCTCAAACTGATACCTCTAAATTTCTGATCTTTTGCGTCTACCTCTTGATGTATTGGATTAGAAACTCCCCCCTCCCCCCCACAACCTCCTTCCCCACTGTATGTTATTGGTGCTGGGGTTTAAATTCAGGGCTCCATGAATGACAGGCAAGTACTCTACCAGCTGAGCTGCCTCCACTCCTTTATCTCAACTACACTAAAAGTGTATTTTCAAAATAACCCAGTGCACTAAATGCTGTTTGTTGGACAGATGATTGCTTTTTAATCTGACATTTGGTTCTTTCTAATTTCTCATACTTTGCTGAGTTGAGCTGTGACTCTGGTTATGTTCATTTGATATTTTATTGAGTTGTGTTGAATTTAAGAGCAGTTGAACAGAAAACTTCTGTCATTTTCAAAGTCAGTCATAGGCTTTTTCAAATTACCTTAATGATTAAGTAAAAATTTGTGCTAGTATTTCAGTTTTCTTGTGAGATATATAGCTACAGTATCTTCCCTTCCTTTTTGAAACATTGGATCTTGCTTTTGTATCTCAGGCCAGCTTGGAACTATGTACCCTAGGCTGGCCTTGAACTCATGGTAATTTTCCTACCTCTGCCTCTCTAATGCTAAGATTACAGGAATGAGCCATCATACCTGGCAAACATTTATGTTTCTGTGTTTTATTTTGTTTTGTTAGCTCTTTATAGTCTTTCTAGAAATTTACTAAGTTGTGCAATTTGCATATAGTATCTTTGAAGCTTATTAGCAAACTTTTTTTTATCTAAACTGGATTTATCAAGTCTTGTGTTTTTTTTCGAGACAGGGTTTCTCTGTAGCTTTGGAGCCTGTCCTGGAACTCCCTTTGTAGACCAGGCTGGCCTTGAACTCACAGAGATCCACCTGCCTCTGCCTCCCGAGTGCTGGGATTAAAGGTGTGCACCACCAACGCCCGGCCAAGTCTTGTGTTCTTAAAAGCAAGTCAGTATTTTATATGGGAAGTTGTATGAATGGTTTTAGAAGTAAAACATATGAACATTTCCATTTTATGTTTTTCCATATCCAGAGGATGCCAGCCCCCATCAGATTGCGGGAGCTGATCCGGACCATCCGGACAGCCCGGACCCAAGCTGAGGAACGAGAAATGATCCAGAAAGAATGTGCTGCAATCCGGTCATCATTTAGAGAAGAAGACAATACATACCGGTGTCGGAATGTGGCAAAATTACTGTATATGCACATGCTGGGCTACCCTGCTCACTTTGGACAGGTAGGCTGAGGGGAGACCACATCTAGCAAGGCCACTTACTATTTGAATGACAACGAGTTAGGGAATCAAACCTTTCCTGACAGGAGATGCCTGTAATTGCTGTCTGAGCATTGTGGCACCAAGGATAGGATGGAGAGAGCAATTGTGTACCTGGAAAGGCACGCTATTCCCTCATTTGTCCTTCTCACTGTAATTCTTTATGTGGATCAGAGACTTTTTTTTAAATGGTGGCCCCAGCTTAAATATTTACTGGATTAACTAGAGGGCTAATTGTTCTGGCAGAGGACCTGGGCTATAATAAATATTTAATTAGTGTTTGCTGAATGTTTCCTTAGTTAACTTTCCTTGTGCATGATGTATGGGAAAATGTCATGACAGATGCTTTTAAGTTAAAGATACTAAGTGGATGCCAGATACTTGAATTTTGTTTTGTCCTGATTTCCTTAGGCCTTAGTTGCTGCCACTTTTGTGCAACTCATTCTGCCTGCTGATTCTCTTCCTGACACAAATGTATGTTCTTTGCTTTCTCCAGTCTGTGCATTGAGGATGATAGTTTCAGTTACATGTGTTTTTTTTTCTTTTGATGCTTAGACTTGATAGGGGGCTTAGGCTTTAGTCACAGAAGATGTATGAGTTGTTTTAAAATTTCTTAACTTTTTTTTTCAGTCTTAAATTCTATTTTACTTAAGAATTAGTGCTACCCAGTCTTTTAAAGGAATGGACTCCAAAATTAAAAGACTGGTGCAACACTAGGGAAGAAAAGTATTCACATAGCCTTTCTCATATAGCATGATACATCTGTCATGTCTGGAGGACAGTATCTCTTTAGCTCAGTGGCTTGAGTGGAAACCTCTTGCCAACTTAGAACAAAGTACTCAGATCGGGTTTTATCAGACTTCTGTCAGTTCGTGTTCTGCTTACATTGGGGGCTGTAAGTAGGGTCAGCGGCTTTAGAAATACGCGATTGGGCACGGGAGAACATTAGTTGTTTTGAGAAAAACTGAGGTATTACCGTAAGAAGAAAGGAGACTGGTTTAGAAGAAAGGGAGCAGCAAAAATAGTGGCTGTCTCCTGTGGATGTATTCATTCATTATTTGATTTCCATAGGAGTAGTCATAAATAGCATTATTTTTCACATCTGTTGTTAACAGTTTTCCTAAAAAAATATAACCAGTGCCTCCTTTGATATAGATTTTATATTTTATTCTTACAGAATTAATGGAGTCAGAGCCTAAAGATGCTAATATTTCAAGGTATAGGCTACATTAAATTTGATTCAAATGATTACTGTATACTGCATGGCATGATAGAAAACATGGACATCCATATAGTCTTGGTTGATTTTCATTTGAAGCATTAGGTCAGATTTATAGAAGTCTGATATTATAAATTGAGATTAAAAAAAGCAAAGGATAAGACTCAGAATCCCTCCATTTGGAGATGTCCACTGTTAGCATCTTGTGAATAGCACATTTATATATCCTCAAGAGAGTTCTAAGGGGGGAAGCTCTTGAATTTAAAATCATAGTATATTTAAGGTGTTGGAAATTTTATTTTGAAAAAGATACTTGTGTATGTACATGTGTATACACATACATACAAAGTTAAAGTTCATTTCTATAACATGATTAATTAGTGGTGGAATTCTTACCTAGTGTATGTAAAGTCCTACAATTGATCCATAGTATCACATTAGAAGTAATTAGTTTCACGGAATTGGTGACTTTGACTTTTGGGGGATATTTTAGAACTTAATTATTTGATAAAACACTGAATTTTTAGTTGAAAAGTATGTATATGCAAGAAAGCGATGGTAAAATTTTGGTTAAAAAATAAAGATCTTTCTGTTTGGGGCTAAGAATTATAATTTTAAGTCCATTACTCTGTTTCTTTTACTTACCTTTCCTTATTCATGTCTTTAATTTTCTTTATATTATACCCATAAGAGGTTCATATCTTGATTCTCTCACTTTCTTGTTTGAGTAGCAGCCATTCTTGTTGAATTGTGTATAACAGCTGCCCTGTGATTGCATTTTATTTGTCAGATGGGCTGTTTATTATTTTAGTCAGGAGCTGTATGGTGGTCATAGAGCTCTTGAAATATAGCTCGTTTAACTAAGGTGACTATTAAAAGGAAAATAAAATTCAGTTATTGGACAACTTTTAAATGTGTTTTAAGCAACTTGAATACGTGAGTCTATCAATTGTATATTTTATGAAATTGAAAACAGTTAAAGCATTTTATCTGAAAATGTATACAAATTGAAATGTGCTGTAAGTGTAAAGTACATACTGTATTTAGAAGCTTCATACATAGAAGTGTAAAATATTTAATACTTTCTATGATGATATGTTGAAATGATACTTTAGATAAATTGGTTAAATAAAATATATTATTAAAACTAATTTCACTTGTTTCTTTTTAATTTTTAATGCAGCGTCTAGCATGATGCTGTCAATAGAAACAAAATGTGAAGAGCCAGGCATGGTGGTGCATGCATATAATCCCAGCACTTGGGAGGCCAAGGCAGGAGGATTGCTGCACTTTCAAGGCTAGCTTGGGCTATATAGCAAAGTTTAGTCAAGCCTGGCCTACATTCTAAAACCATGTCTCAAACATGCCAAGAAGAAAAATTTAATGAGACACATAAAAAAATGTAAAATTTTTAGTAGCCACTTTAATAAAAATCTCATTTAAGTTTTACAGTAAAACCTTGAGGTAGGTAAATTGTCTTGAAGATGAATTCTTGTCCTATAGAGAGGGAGCCAGAAAAAAAATTAAATTTAGAGTTTTAAGTGACTTGTTTAAATTCATTCAGCTAGTAAATACTAGACTATACTTCAATCTTTGTAACACAAAACCCCATTCAGTTTTTTGGTTTAGTTAAATTCTATAAATAGTTATTTCCATTACATTTGTTTATTTTATTCCTGCCAAACCACAGTGTGACCAAGAGAGTAAAAGCTTTTAGCATCGATTTAAAAGACTAAAACAATAGTTCAAAGTTAGAGTTAGGAGGAGTGACTCAAAACAGGCCAGAGTAGCTGTTGTTGAGTCAGCTAAAGCAGGAGAGGGGTTTAGTTCCATGGGCCAGTGCCAGAGTCCAGGAACAAGCCTGCAGGGGCCAGGCTGCCCAGGGTGAATTCCACCTTTCCTATTTTCCTGAGTGATTTGGAACAAGATCTTTGACTTCTCTCCCTTTTCTTCACTCTCTTCCTCTCTTCCTCTTTATCCTGTTTTGTCTCCTCCATCTTTTTCCTTTTAAGATCTTTGACTTTTGTGTGTCAGTGTCCTCATCTGTAAAATGGAGACAATCCTAACCCCTTCTTAGGGCTATTAATAAGAGTAAGTTAATAAATGTTAGACATTTATGTTTTGTACATAAAATGTTACCTATTTTATCATTTCCTGGAGGAGAGCAAACAGCTTTTAGAAATAATGTAGTCTACGAGATTGTCTTCCATAGGTCTTTTATCATCAGGGTTCCTGTCAGTAACAGTACCCCTCAATGTTTTCTTTCTTTCTTTCTTTCTTTCTTTCTTTCTTTCTTTCTTTCTTTCTTTCTTTCTTTCTTTCTTTCTTTCTTTTTTTTTTTTTTTGTTTTTTGGAGACAGGGTTTCTCTGGCTTTGGAGCCTGTCCTGGAACCAGACTGGTCTCGAACTCACAGAGATCCGCCTGCCTCTGCCTCCCAAGTGCTGGGATTAAAGGCGTGCGCCACCACCGCCTGGCCCCTTAATGTTTTATACCAGAAATAATAAAACATTTCCATAGGTGCATAACCTTTCACTTGTGTGGTTTAGACACAATCTTATTTTATGTTAATTTGTGTGTGTGTGTGTACACACCCCACAGTGCACATGTGACAGGAAGACGACAACTTGCAGGGATTGCCTCTCTCCCTCCTCCACGTGGATTCAGGAATAGAACTCAGGTCTGTAGGGCTGGTGACAATGCCATCTTGCTGACCACAAGTTGAGTATCCAAAGTGTATTTTAGAAGTAGAAAATTTGTTCCAGGACCAAATTTTTCTATAGTTCTGATTTGGAAAATTGTTTTGAATTTGCTGCAAATATATAAAAATGAAGGAACTTGACATAGAAATGTGGTCTTCTACTATAGCTTAGAAAAATCAGAAGCTTTGATGCATGTTGCCAGGTGGTAGTCAGAGGGCTGGGCATTGTTCTCTGTCTCCCCAGATTCAGCCTACCTGCTTTGTCTGGTTTCCTGTGTGTGAGTCATCCCTCTGTCAGTGTAGCATCACTGTCCACTCCTTTATAAACACAGTGCTTGCCATGTATTTTAAGAGACATTTATCTGCTGGTTCTCTAAAGCTTCTATTCTAAACAAACATCATCCTTAAAGATTTATGTGACTATCTGTGCATACGTCTGCATGTACATGGTTTGTTCTTTAATTTTTTAACAGTTGTCACAAGGAATTTTTTTTTAAACAACTCAGTTTTTATTTGAGATTTGCTTATTTTTGGTATATGTGAATGAATATCTTAGCTACCTGTATGTCTATGTACCATGTGCATGCAGTGTCTGACGAAGCCAGAAGAGGGTGTCGGATACTCTAGAACTTGAGTCAGAGCCAGTTGTTAGCTGCTTTTTTGGTCCCAGGTCCTCTGGAAGAGCATTCAGTGCTTTTAATTGTTGAATTTCTCCACCACCCCCCAAGAAATATAGTTTTATATATGTTTTTTGCCTAGCAACATTATTGAACTTAGAGTTGCTCTCTATGTCATTACTACTATTTTTTGAGAACAAAGGCAATTCTTTTTCCTTTATCATTCTCAACACTTTTTCATCTGCTTACTCTACTGTATGGGTACTACATATTAAAAAGAGACAGCACTTGGGAGGCAGAGGCAGGAGGATCTCTGTGAGTTGGTGGCCAGTGAGCTCCATACTAGCCAGGACAACATAGAGAGACACTGTTTTACACAAAGTGCGGGGGAGGGGACCAGTGCTATCAGGCATCCTTATTAAAAATCTTAAACCACGTATTATGACTTAATATGGTGACTGTCATTGACTTTAGTTAGTTATCCTTTATCATGTGAAAACCTTTAATATTTAATCTCATAAAATGCCCTTTCACTGTGTGCTGAAATAATCATGGTTTTCTCTTTTAATTAGTTAGTGATTTTTATTAATAGCTACTCTGTATTTTCCTTTGTAGTTTTTTCATTTGCATTGCAGATTGACCTTACCAGTATTTGAACACATATATTAGCTTATTTTGTTTTGTCCCTTAACATGTCCTAATAAAGAGGAACTGGGCAAGTAACTCAGGTAGGAGGGTATTTACCTAGATAAATGAAGTCTTGGGTGATGATGCATACCTGTAATTCCAATACTCTGGATCAGAACTTAAAAAGTCATGCTAGGCTATATATAGAGTTTGAGGCCAGCCTGGGATATATGGGACTTGTCTGAAGAAAAAGAAGAAGAAAAAGAAAAAGCCCTAAAAATAATGATTGGACCATTAACAGACCCAGATTGTGATCTCCAAATGCTATTTCATTTTTAAAGAGCCTGAGCCGATTAGAATGATGACAGGTCCTAAATGCATGTTAAGAAATGTATAAAGCAAGTTAGAACCATAATTAGTCTGTGTCAGGGACCAGAAAGACGAGCTACAGAGGTTGTTAATAGAGATTTCAGTAGTCATTGGAAGAGGCTGTCACACTCCCAACTCCGATAACTGAGTGCTGAGGTTAATAGTATAATTCATTAAAAAAGATAAGCCCTTCTCCAGTCCAGCATGTGGGTGTTGAATCCAGGCTCTAGAGCTTGCTAAATGTGTGACCAACCATAGAAGTTCATCTTCAGCATCAAGCAAGTTAGCACCCATGAAAACAAGCTAATATTTAAAAGAGACTACAGAATTAACTCATTTTGAAATTGACCAATAGAAGGAAAGAAACATTTATTTTTGTTTTTTGTTTTAATGTTTCTTCTGAAAGAATTGTTGGTAATCTGATGATCCATATAGAGAAGTTGCTTCTTAGAATTTTTGGTTAGCTGATAAGAGGGGAGTGTAAGGAAATTAGACTATTACATCTTGCCGCACCTGGTGATCTGAATTACTGCTGATGTCTGAGGAAGGAAAATGATAGAGTGCCCCCTGATGAAAGTGAATGTTGCTACCTTAGGGCGGTACATTTTTGCAAGATCACTTTTTTTTTTTTTTTTTTTTTTGTTTTTTCGAGACAGGGTTTCTCTGTAGCTTTTGGTTCCTGTCCTGGAACTAGCTCTTGTAGACCTCGAACTCACAGAGATCCGCCTGCCTCTGCCTCCCGAGTGCTGGGATTAAAGGCGTGCGCCACCACCGCCCGGCTATTTTTGCAAGATCAAATCAAAACAAACCTTTCTGAAAAACCAGCATCTGATTAAACTGTTTAATTGTATATAGTGGAAAACAGTTCTTGTCCATTATGCAGAGACAGCATAACTGTCTTCATTGCAGCATTGTTTTTCCTAGTAAAACATTAGTTTTAAAAAACAGCAGATAAGTTTATATCCACAAGTAGGCGGCACAGTTAGGAGTGTACGATACTGTAAGTGTGAATTAGAGTTTGTATTGATGGGGAGTGAGAAGATCAGGTATATGGTGTATTTTTGTAATGTTTGAAGAACCCTTTAAGCAGCTTTTCTACATGTATAGTAGGGACACCGGTTCTGGATGGTTGGTTACTTCTGAAATGGAGAGGAAGCAAAAGGCTCTGAGGCTTAACAAGCAGAGGCTTCAGCTGAAATTATGATATTTAAGAAAGAAAAAAAAATAAGCCAGGTCTGGTGGTGCAGACCTGTGATCTAGCTACTTAAGCAAGATTGCAAGTGCAAAGCCAGCCTGGGCATCTGGTCTTAAAAATGGCTGAGGCCATAGCTCAGTTGGCACATGCCATTTGCCTTGAGTTCAGTTCAAATGGCACAAGTTCATAGTTCCAGCACCTGGAAGGTGGAGGCAGGATCAAAAAGTTCAGAGTCATTTCTTAGTTACATTGTGATTTTGAGACCAGCCTAGAATACATGAGATACTGTCCTGAAAACAACAAAACAAAAAGATCTGAGGTTTATTAACAGAGTGATAAAGTGTTAGCCTAGCATGCACAGGGTTCTAAATTGTCAGGTTATCACCCAGCCCCCACATTAAGTAGTGCAAAATGTTGACTGATAAAGGTAGTTGGTGTATCAGCTAGTGTTAGAGTTTTTATGTATTTTTGAATAAAATACTTTATAGGTATTTTTCTTAAGAGAAGTGATTCTTAATATGAATGTCAGGTTTCTTTTCTGTAAAGGTTGCTAGGCTACATAGTGGTAATTGTAACAAGCTTGTTTTTTGAAAGTGTGTGTGTTAACTAGAGTGTAATTTTTTTTTTTTGGTTTTTTTTTTTTTTTTCCGAGACAGGGTTTCTCTGTGGTTTTGGAGCCTGTCCTGGAACT